>NC_081360.1:39493423-39793423 GCF_030684315.1 Stegostoma tigrinum | reverse complement strand
AATAAATGACATCTTCTTTAAGATGAGAGCCAGTTCTCATGAGACCACCAATTGGGCTTGCTCCAACACACCAGGCCAGAGAGACCTTCAGATCTCAACCTAAAAGGAGGATGGTGACAGCAAGTCTCTCTAATATATCCTTCTATGAGATCACTGTGATCAGAGCTCATTATATAATCTGGTGGGCAAGTTCATGGATCCCAATGAGCTTTGAAGAAATCTCCAGACACAACTTTAAGAAGAAAACTCAAGCACACTGTGATGAGCTGGGAAAACTAAACACTCAGAAAGTTAGTGGAAAAGCAACGTGTGGTAAGATTCAACAAGGTAAAATCCACACCGAATGGTAAAAACTATTTGAGACTTGGTAAGAGATGAACATTGAGCTAAAAGCTGCATGGAGCTGGAACTTTAGTGACCCTTGGATTGCATCTGATGTCAATGAACTTTAGGAGCACTTTAAAGTTGGGTCTTCAGCTGGAGAGTGCATAGATGTTAAGGTTCTTGGTGGGCAAGGATAAACTTTTGAAATAATGTGCAGCTATAACCTAAGAAAGCTAGAAGTAAGCAGAATACTTACAGTTCAGAGTGAGCATTGCCAGCACCACAAGACACAGCTATAGTTGCCATAAGTGAACAATATAGTAAGGAAAATCAGTGGTGACGGAACTAATTCTAAAACAAGCTTGCATTAAAGTATATTGTAAACTAGATTTGAAATAATAAAGCTAGGAAGAATTTATAGTGATTGAAGACAGCTAGACCTGAGAGCAAGATTTAACAGAAGCGTTCAGAATCCCTGGAATCCATGATTTTATTAGTGATCTCTGCAAGTTCATGGGAAAATGTAGCTGTAGAGCTATGAAATCAGAATTAATATGAGGCAATATTTTGAAGGATGGTCACAACAAATCTACCTGTGAAATCCTTCCCCACATTCCCCGTGATGAGATTTCATTGTATAATGTTCTCATGAATCTTTTCAGATTTTTCACAGATCAAAGACGATTCAAATTTGGGGAAAGCCATTCAGGTGGTGAGTTAAGCAGATGCCCAGAAACAGCATAAATCAAACCAAAGAGGACAGGAACACAAATGATAAGCAGAATCTATTCAGTTCTTAAAGCACAAAAACCATAAGGAGACATACAAAATGCCTATTCAAAGTATGCCAGACAAAGGCTAAAGATTGAATCATGCCAGAAATTAGCCAAATATTACACATGATGAACTGGTGGAGAAGTTAAGGTGATGGACTGATAATCCATTGTGCTCTGTACGTATGGATTCAAATCCTATTCTCGTCACTGTTTCTAGTGATTGCCACTGTTGCTATCATCCTTTGTATCACACACGTTCACATAAATTGGAGTTGAAGTCCTATTCTAGGGACAGTGTGGTGGCTCAGTGGTTAGAAGTGCTGCCTCACAGCAGGTGAAAGGACACCAAACATGCTGATCAAGTCACATCTCTCTGACAAGTCATGGTGCCTCCTGGGTTGCCTGTCAACTTCAAATTCTATGCCACTTGTTACTTGTTGCCTAGTTTTACTCAAGACTCTTAAAATACTCCAGACATCTGCACTGTGTCAGCTCGAATGCTCACAGGGACCTGGATTCAATTCCACCCTCGGGTGACTGTCTGTGTGGAGTTTGTGCATTCTCCCTGTGTCTGCCTGGGTTTCCTCCGGGCGCTCTGGTTTCCTCCCACTGTCCAAAGATGTGCAGGCTAGGTGGATTGGCTGTGCTAAGTTGCCCATAGTGTCCAGGGATGTATAGGTTAGATGGATTAGCCATGGTAGTAAGGTTACAAGGGATAGGGTAGGGGGGTGATTCTGGGTGGGTTGTTCTTCAGAGAGTTGGTGTGGAGCTGAATGGTCTGTTTCCGTACTGTAGGAATTCTGTAGTTAATTAGGGAAAACTCCACTAAACTGAAGTGACTATATCTACAAAGTTAAATTACAGATAAAAAAAATTGTCTCGCTGAGATTTGAATACTGCAAAAAAAATGTCAGTTTCGACGGGACAGCCTTTTTTTTGTGAAGGGAATTCATGAAATGAAAGCCCTTCCTCTGAAGAAGAATTAATTATTTTCATGTTTCAGCAGGAAATGTGTCCTCTGTAAAGGACATTCAAAACGTAGAAGATCTTTCTGCTTAAAATAATTTTACCAACCTTAAATTATAATCTTCCAAATCTGTGAAAACATGTTCTGGTAGAGTTCTAAAACCAGCAAACTGCCTAAATTTCTGAATTCAGAGATATGGGGGGGCGATGGACCATATAGATATGATAAAACGTATGAATGTATGAATATTAATAATGGAGGGAAACCTTAGGAGGGATTATTGCATAATTTCCGAGGGTTAATGCTGGGGAGAGTATCAAGCGCCATCCCATTTGATGATGGCTTAGGGACTCATATTGATGATGAGCCTTAGATTTCTAAGAAGATATAACCATTCGCTAAGTGTCCTTCATGGTCTTAATAATAACATCTTATTGTATCAATGTAACTTATTCTTCATGATTACTATCACGTGACAATCTATATCATGTTTAAAACAAAAGTCTTTTGTTGTTACTGTCAAGTGGTTTTCCTCTAATACGCAGGACTGTTCATTGTCTTTAGACCTTTAATATGAAAGGGGAAGGTGGTAAATTTAACTAATGTAATTGTGTTAAGGATCTATCACACATCAGGAAAGAAATTCAATCCCCCAATTTATGAAATGCCTTGTCCTGACTTTCATATATCTGCCCATGCTAGTTAGGGCATATTCCAAAAAAATTAATAACACCACAATGGTGGGACTGAGAGAGGTCCTCCAGAACTGAACCTGTTTCAATTAAATGTAACTCATTTTGTTTAAATGGCATTCAACACTGAAGTTCAGGCTTTTGGTATGTTTATAAAAAGGGATCCAAATTTGTAGGTTGCTGACTGACTTGCGCAAATGAACACAAGCACCCTAAATGTAAAAAAAACACACATTATTTTTTAAATAATTTTAATAATTAATGTCTTAAGATAGTACATTCTTCCATTAAGATATTGGTTATTCATGTATTACAGAAGCCCCTAGCATCTATGGCTTGGATTAGTGTCAGATGGCTCCCAAACTTTCTGCATCTACTTCAAAAGTTTGATATAAGATTAGCAGTGTTTGGTGCATTAGTACAATTTATTTAGCCATTTAGGCACCTAAGCCCTTGAAGACATGCAAGATTTTCTCCAAAATTTACAGAGTATGTGAATGCTCGCAGAATAGATGGTAGGATTGGTGCAGATCCTGACAATAAGCTCTGAAGTGTGAAACATAGCAAGAACAATAAGCACATGATAACCAGTTCATGAGATACACAAATGTGAGGTAAAAAGAGACCCTAGCAATGTCACTCAACCTTAGAGAAAATGGGAACTGCAGATGCTGGAGAATCCAAGATAATAAAATGTGAGGCTGGATGAACACAGCAGGCCAAGCAGCATCTCAGGAGCACAAAAGCTGACGTTTCGGGCCTAGACCCTTCATCAGAGAGGGGGATGGGGTGAGGGTTCTGGAATAAATAGGGAGAGAGGGGGAGGCGGACCGAAGATGGAGAGTAAAGAAGATAGGTGGAGAGAGTATAGGTGGGGAGGTAGGGAGGGGATAGGTCAGTCCAGGAAAGACGGACAGGTCAAGGAGGTGGGATGAGGTTATTAGGTAGGAGATGGGGGTGCGGCTTGGGGTGGGAGGAAGGGATGGGTGAGGGGAAGAACAGGTTAGGGAGGCAGAGACAGGTTGGACTGGTTTTGGGATGCAGTGGGTGGAGGGGAAGAGCTGGGCTGGTTGTGTGGTGCATTGGGGGGAGGGGACGAACTGGGCTGGTTTTGGGATGCGGTGGGGGAAGGGGAGATTTTGAATCTTGTGAAGTCCACATTGATACCATTAGGCTGCAGGGTTCCCAAGCGGAATATGAGTTGCTGTTCCTGCAACCTTCGGGTGGCATCATTGTGGCACTGCAGGAGGCCCATGATGGACATGTCACAACCTTAGCCTTTCTTTGTGGACAAATGACCCAGTGCAGGCAATATGTAACCAATAAGGTACACCGCAGACTTTCCTTTTGGCTGTTCTGGAATGGAATGAGGTGCTCTTCCCTACTAACCAGTTCAGGGACCCTCACCTAACTACCCACCCTCCACCCCCACTCCCACCACAACGACCAGCACCACCACCACCTTACCACGGAAGCCAATATGGAGGTTGTAGAGGATGGTGTAGAGCCCACAGGTATATTTGATGAAAGGTCAATAAACATCTCCGCACTGCAGTGATGGGAAGGAATAGGCTGGCAGGCAAATGAACTACCGAGCTGACACAGTGCAGATGTCGAGAGTGTTTTAAGAGTCTTGAGTAAAACTAGGCAACAAGTAACAAGTGGCATAGAATTTGAAGTTGAAAGGCAACCAAGGAGGCACCATGACTTGTCAGAGAGATGTGTCTTGATCAGCAGGCTTGGTGTCATTTCACCTGAAATTCTTTCTCCTGTCCTTTTCAAGTGAAAAGATAGCGCATAACATAGAAACTTGGGCAAAGACAGTTGGAGGAGTGTCTGACATAATGATTTTCTCACCTGCATGTTGGTTCTCGCAGTGTGAAGGCAGAGTCAATGAGTTTTGTGGGACATATCCACCCAGAATCCAGAAAAAACTTAATATCTGAAATACCTTCTGTCATATTCAAGCTCAAAACTAGGCCACAATAGCAGAACCAGCCATCAGTGGGAGAACTCAGCCACCCTTCCAGAGAGCCCCACAGATTAGAGGAGATAGGGGTGGCAAAAGTGGAAAGCAAACATGGGGGAGGAAGGCGAGAAAGGGTTTGGGTAGCTGGGGGATGGGTTGGGAGTGGTATGGAGGTGGATATTGCAGAGAAGGTGGGGTAGAGAGATGTGAGCAGAGACAATGAAAGGTGGGAGAGGAGTGGAAAAGGTAGAGGAATGGAAGAGACAGCAGAGGGGAGAGGGAAGAAGGAGGAGTGGAATGGAGTCAGGGAGTAGAAAGGGAGAAGTGGGGAATAAACTTTTTTCCACTCAGAATATGTATTCTTTCTCTCTTTCTCTGCATGTGTGTGTGTAGAGCGGGTGTTTATAAGTTTTAGTGAAATATTGATGGTTTATATTTGTTTCTTTCCAGTTAGAACCTACTTATTTATAATAAACAGTCATCGTTGTTAAGCGCAGAAGCCTGTAGGCACATAATGTATATTTTGGACATTACAAAAGTTTGTTTATTTTAAATTTAAGGAAATGTTTGGATGTTATTAACTCAATGGGTTACCAACTTGATCCACAATAAATCTTTGCTTGTGTTAACAAAATAATCCGCTTGTTATCTTCGAAGACAAAGTGCTTGAGAAAGGGAGATGTGAAAGCAACCCCTAAACATTAAGGAACTGTGTCATTGGTGTGTAAAGACCAAATAAATCCAGTAAACACAAGCATACTTGTGTTTTTTTTTCAAAATTAAATGCGATGGCATAACTTGAAGTGCTTTCTCTTGTGGGTGAGTTCAGAACAAGGAGGCAATATTTTAAAAAGTAAGGGTATTTCTTTTAGCACAGACTTGAGGAGAAATGTTTCCTCTCTGGATTGTGTGTCTTTACAACTCTGCTTCACAAGGTGGTGAAGGCAAGACCATTGAATATACTTCAGCAAAGCTAGACAAATTCTTGAGAGGTAAAGGAATCAGAAGTTATTAAGGTCAGAGGGAACATGGAATTCAAAACACAAGCAGATCAGCTGTGATTTTATTGAGTGGTGGGTTAGGCTCACGGGGCTGAATTACCTTTTTCTGCTCTTAATTTATTCGGTTATATCAATAGTGAGGTAACAGATCACACGACAGAAGCTTGTGGAGAGAAATGATTCTGTTTACGACGTTGTGCTAAGCTTAATGGTGTAAACAGCTGGCAGAATGTTAAAATAAAAACATAATCTTAACAACAGCCTAAACAGAGCAATCTCCCTAGATCCTTGGCCAAGATATAACTTCTTCCAAGACCCAGCACCTTGACAACAGCTAGACCACTCTGTTTGTGGCTGACAGAGCTGGATAGTCTGCACCAAGTACAAACAGAATAAACTTTCAAATCTGCACAGACAAAGCCAAACATGAACAGAGCTTTCCATTTAGCTAAATCAATACCTAAGGTCAGTTATAATGAGTAAATTGTTATAAAAAATCTGCTCTAACCATTTAATTTTGGAGCCAGAGTTCATTACTATAAGAATTTGTAATAAACTTTTCATGTTTTACTGCTGCTTATTCCCCATTGTTTTTCTTTTTTAGACAATTGTACGGACACCATTTTAAATACTACACGGAAAATATTCTGACAAACAAGAATTCACAGTCAGCATTCTTGCATTGATCAGTGAAATTTTGACATGTAAAGCTATACAGTTTAAAACAAGTTATCTCATGCATAAATCGACAGACATGACTTCTTGAGATTGGTTAATTACCTATGACAAGCTAGCCTCAATTAAGCACTGAATGCAAGTTATTTGCTATAAAATACCATATGTGCGCCAAAGTACATCACAGCACAGAATAACAGGAACAATAAATATGAATTAACACACACAACATTCCTGCATAATACTTACGGTGTTTTACAGCTTTTGTGAACTGGCATACCATTGATTTTACTTTTGTTTCAATGTGGCCAACCAAGTGCTTTGTTCCACGTTGCCCCCTTTCACAGCATACAAGCCATTAATTCTTTTCTTCCCAAATGGATATGTTTCCCAGCTACATATTTGCTAATAAGCTGATGGTGAACAGTTTGTGCACAAGATGAACAATAATATTAGCAGATATTTTGGTTCAATTGGTCTCTGTTGTATATTAACTGAAGCAATTGCTAGTTAATCTCTAATATGAAATGAGATAGAAATTTAAACACTGTAATGAACTGATAACTGACTTGGAATGGGTGTCGGCTTTCCTTTTGTTTCAAACCCAAGAGTAGCATAATTTTGTCTATTGATTTTTATCTGTTGTGTGTCCATCATAAATTCAGTTAGCTGTGCTTTTCATTCCGTACACCATTTGCTTATGGTAGCCTTGATGTCCATTTATCTGTGGCTCTGGAAGGCAAATATAGCCATAAAAATATAGTCATAAAAATACATTTAAAAAGAAGTTTTCAATGTCCTGAGGAAGTCCTTATGACGAGATGCATTAATGACATACAAGCTTTCTCGGCCTGTATTATGTGAATACATCAGCTTCCATATTGTACGTGCGGCCGACAATGTTGTGCAGTGCAATAACTTATTATCCACTAACTTTGCATTATATTAATTGTCAGTCACATATTTTCCATCTTCCTTAACTTATTGAACAATTTGTCCACAGGGAAATCTATATATTTAATAAAAAAAATTTCATTTGTTCTTTAGGTAACAAAAATTTGTTTGGATGGAACTTAACCCATTAACACCTATTATAAATCATGCTGGCCAGTCTGCAATTTAACCGTTTGTGGCAATTTCCTAGAATGCATCTGTGCAACAAGGCTTTCCTGCACTGCTGCAATACAACGTCAGAATACAAAAGATAAATAATCCTCCAAACTGCTTTCCATTGTTGTTTGGAAATTCATCACTGTTCCTTCAGTGTCACTGGGACAAAATCCTAGGATTCCCTCCCTAACAGCATTGTGGGTCTACCTACAGCACAAGGACTGCAGTCATTCAAGAAGAGGTCTCACTACTACCTTCTCAAGGGCAATT
Source organism: Stegostoma tigrinum (assembly GCF_030684315.1). Taxonomy (NCBI): domain Eukaryota; kingdom Metazoa; phylum Chordata; class Chondrichthyes; order Orectolobiformes; family Stegostomatidae; genus Stegostoma; species Stegostoma tigrinum. The sequence goes on along the minus strand of NC_081360.1, from coordinate 39,785,639 downwards.
GGGAATGGGCAATAAATGCTGGCCCAGCTAGCAACGCCTACATAACATGAGTGAATAAAAAAAATCACAGCAAGGAACTATAGCAAGCTTTTACTCAGCACTATACCAAACTTGACATAGTGTCCCACCTTGGACTGCATTATCAAACTTCAATGTGGCTGTGACCTAAGCTAATTCAGCTTGTTCAGCATAACCCGTCCACCTTGGATTGCCCCGTGCTTGTTCAGCGAAACATATTCAAACATTATTAAGGCTATCCTTCTGACCATAAAGTCCACTGGTGCATAGATAGATATTGCATTCCAGATGGTTCAAAGCTAACCTCTGACCTTTAACCAAATGCAAATCCCATCAGAAAATCAACAGCACAGTTAATTAAATTTTCCACACAACAAGCCATCTAAAAATCATATTTTAAAGTGACATTTAAGGATACCACAACAGTAAATGATCCAAATCTGTATTTTTGAATATTTGAACATTACTGATACTTTATTATAATCAGGCAAGGAGAGGTGAATTGGCCTGCCTGTTTTCAGTCTCTCCAGTTTGCTGCAACAGAGATTGACATTTTTAGATCAAGGCTATACCTCTCTCGAATTAAAACAATTTCTATTCTAGCAGTCATAAGTCAAATACAAGACTTTCTCGAGTGAAAAAGAGAAGGCTATGTTTATTCACTTTAGCCCTGAGGATTAAAAAAGAAAGGTACAATTTCAAACATGTGGGCTTTGGGCACTCACTCACTTGGCAGTTCCCATTGAGGCATGATGGTAGTTCTAGATGTACAGCACTGGATTAATAACAGATCATGGGCTAAAATTAGTCCTCAAACTTCACTCAAACTTGCCTGATTTAATGAACAGGGCTATACTGTTTTGACCTTGTTTCCAGTTGAATTCCAGTTGAATAGCTAGGCCTGCTGAGAAAGTTACTTTTGGTTCCTCTGTCAGATCACTGGCTAAACTGTCACAATCATCAAAGCCTGATCAGTAACCATTCCACTGATATTATTTTTGTCTATGTAGATGAACCTACTAAAATCACAGCTTGAAGGGTAGACGTGGAATATGTTTGCATTTTATGGTCAATTTTAATTGACCCCAAACAAATAAGGTTAACATAATTCCTTAAGAATATTACAGAGGATTTTGCCTATAGTTATCCATCATGTGTTACAGATCTGATTGGTTTGCACAAAGTACATGATTAATGTTCATGTTTGTACAAAGGAAGATTGAGAAATAGAATTATTGCAACCTGAAAAATACAAAAGTGACAGCAAGAGGAAGTATGAGACATACAGAATGAATGAGACAGATAAATAAAATTTGTGGATTCATAAAATCTTGCAACATAGAATTAGGATGTTTGACCCATTGTGTCTCTACCAGTTCTTTGAAAATTACAAAGATAAGACATAAAAAATATAAGCAGGAATTGTGAATTTGATCCTCCAATCTGCTCTGCCATTCAAGAAGATAATGGATGGTCTTACGTCTGAATTTGACTTCCCATATTAATTGCTTAAATCCCTCAGTTCTCAAAAATCTATACCTTGAATATACTCAACTACTGAACATCCATACCTCTCTGGGGCTAATGAATTTCAAAGATTAACAACACCTTTAAAATATGCAAATGTTCTCCTCATCCTGTCAATTCAGTCATAAATGGCTGACTTTTTGTTCAAAGATATATCATTGTGTTTTTTTATTCTTTAGCCACAAAAAGATTGTCTCAGCATCTACCTCACAAGCCCCTTAAAAATGGTGTGTACCAAACAAATCATCCAACATTCTTTTAAACTTGAAGTAATTGGCCCAGCTCCCTTTGTCACTCCTCATAGGAAAACTCCCTTTTTCCCATGGGCCAGTCTGGTGAAACTCTATTTGAGTCCTTCTGGGGAAAACATATTATTTCTTAGGTAAGGAGACCAAAATTGTATGTAGTATTTCATCTATAGACTCAACAACACCCTGAAAATCTATCCAATGAATTTCAACTCCCTCTGTTACCCAAAATGTATTTTTTTAACTTATACTTAACTTTATTTCCAAAATTGCAAACCCCTAATAGACAGTGAATTCTAAATTAGTCAAATGAATGCATGAAATAATTATTGACTCCACATTGATTTCCCTAGTTTTTCTGATTTCCCCCGTCAGCAGCATAGCTAGTAGGTGTGATAAATCAACAAAGGCAGATGAAAAGAAAAGTACTGGATTGCAACCTATTACAAGGAAACAGATATTGCCTTGACTTTCCTATGGACTTCTACCATTGTAATGAGGCCTGTACAACACAGGGACTATTGAATGGTTGCAAAAGATGGAGGGAAATTTGAAGTTGTTTACACCTTTAATTATTCCACTCCATTTGCCCACTAGTGCCTTTGATGAATACAGTTGAGAAGTAATTATGACAGCTCAACCCACATTGCAATCAATGCCAGTTGGAATTTTCCAGCAGCGAAGGCACTTTCTACACTGCTGTCATGTAGAATTCATGAACGGGTACTGGAAATCTGACAAAGTTATTTTTATTATTCATTTGAGGGATGTGGACATTGCTGGCTGGCCAGCATTTATTCCTGTCCCTTGTTGCCCTTGGTCATGGTGAACTGCCTTCCTGAAGCTCTGCAGTCCACCTGCCGTGGGTTGACCCACAAATACCATTAGGGAGTGAATTCCAGGATTTTGACCAGTGACGGTCAAGGAACGGCTATATATTTCCAAATCAGGATGGTGAGTGGCTTGGAGAGGAACTTGCAGCTGGTGGTATTCCCATACATCTGCTGCCCTTGTTCTTGTAGATGGAAGTCGTCATGGGCTCGGAAGGTGCTGTCTAAGGATCTTTGGTGAATTTCTACAGTGCATCTTGTAGATAGTACACACTACTGCTACTGAGCGTCAGTGGTGGAGGAAGTGAATGCTTGCGGATCTAGTGCCAATCAAGTGGGCTGATTTGTCCTGGATGGTGATAATGGGAACTGCAGATGCTGGAGAATCCAAGATAATAAAATGTGAGGCTGGATGAACACAACAGGCCCAGCAGCATCCCAAGAGCACAAAAGCTGACGTTTCGGGCCTAGACCCTTCATCAGAGAGGGGGATGGGGTGAGGGAACTGGAATAAATAGGGAGAGAGGGGGAGGCGGACCGAAGATAGAGAGAAAAGAAGATAGGTGGAGAGGAGAGTACAGGTGGGGAGGTAGGGAGGGGATAGGTCAGTCCAGGGAAGACGGACAGGTCAAGGAGGTGGGATAAGGTTAGTAGGTAGGAAATGGAGGTGCGGCTTGGGGTGGGAGGAAGGGATGGGTGAGAGGAAGAACAGGTTAGGGAGGCAGAGGCAGGTTGGACTGGTTTGGGATACAGTGGGTGGAGGGGAAGAGCTGGGCTGGTTGTGTGGTGCAGTGGGGGGAGGGGAAGAACTGGTCTGGTTTTGGGATGCGGTGGGGGAAGGGGAAATTTTGAAGCTGGTGAAGTCCACATTGATACCATTGGGCTGCAGGGTTCCCAAGTGGAATATGAGTTGCTGTTCCTGCAACCTTCGGTGGCATCATTGTGGCACTGCAGGAGGCCCATGATGGACATCTACCTATCTGGCCCACTTCCTACAGACTAAGGGGGTGGCCATGGGCACCCGCATGAGCCCCAGCTATGCCTGCCTCTTTGTAGGTTACGTGAAAGTCCCACTTCCGCACCCACACAGGCCCCAAACCCCACCTCTTCCTCCGTTACATTGATGACTGTATCGGCGCCTCCCACTTCCTACAGACTAAGGGGGTGGCCATGGGCATCCGCATGGGCCCCAGCTATGCCTGCCTCTTTGTAGGTTACGTGAAACAGTCCCTCTTCCGCACCTACACAGGCCCCAAACCCCACCTCTTCCTCCGTTACATTGATGAATGTATCGGCGCCGCCTCTTGCTCCCCAGAGGAGCTCGAACAGTTCATCCACTTCACCAACACCTTCCACCCCAACCTTCAGTTCACCTGGGCCATCTCCAGCACATCACTCACCTTCCTGGACCTCTCAGTCTCCATCTCAGGCAACCAGCTTGTTACTGATGTCCATTTCAAGCCCACCGACTCTCACAGCTACCTAGAATACACCTCCTCCCACCCACCCTCCTGCAAAAATTCCATCCCCTATTCCCAATTCCTCTGCCTCCGCCGCATCCGCTCCCACGATGAGGCATTCCACTCCCGCACATCCCAGATGTCCAAGTTCTTCAAGGACCGCAACTTCCCCCCCACAGTGGTCGAGAATGCCCTTGACCGCGTCTCCCGCATTTCCCGCAACACATCCCTCACACCCCGCCCCTGCCACAACAGCCCAAAGAGGAATCCCCTCGTTCTCACACACCACCCCACCAACCTCCGGATACAACGCGTCATCCTCCGACACTTCCGCCATCTATAATCCGACCCCACCACCCAAGACATTTTTCCATCCCCACCCTTGTCTGCTTTCCGGAGAGACCACTCTCTCGGTGACTCCCTTGTTCGCTCCACACTGCCCTCCAAACCCACCACACCCGCCACCTTCCCCTGCAACCGCAGGAAATGCTACACTTGCCCCCACACCTCCTCCCTCACTCCTATCCCAGGCCCCAAGATGACTTTCCATATTAAGCAGAGGTTCACCTGCACATCTGCCAATGTGGTATACTGCATCCGCTGTACCTGGTGTGGCTTCCTCTACATTGGGGAAACCAAGCGGAGGCTTGGGGACTGCATTGCAGAACACCTCCGCTCAGTTCGCAATAAACAACTGCACCTCCCAGTCGCAAACCATTTCCACTCCCTTTCCCATTCTTTAGATGACATGTCCATCATGGGCCTCCTGCAGTGCCACAATGATGCCACCCGAAGGTTGCTGCAACAGCAACTCATATTCCGCTTGGGAACCCTGCAGCCCAATGGTATCAATGTAGACTTCACCAGCTTCAAAATCTCCCCTTCCCCCACCACATCCCAAAACCAGACCCGTATGTCCCCTCCCCCCACTGCACCACACAACCAGCCCAGCTCTTTCCCTCCACCCACTGCATCCCAAAACCAGTCCAACCTGTCTCTGCCTCCCTAACCGGTTCTTCCTCTCACCCATCCCTTCCTCCCACCCCAAGCCGCACCTCCATTTCCTACCTACTAACCTCATCCCACCTCCTTGACCTGTCCGTCTTCCTTGGACTGACCTATCCCCTCCCTACCTTCCCACCTCTACTCTCCTCTCCACCTATCTTCTTTTCTCTCCATCTTCGGTCCGCCTCCCCCTCTCTCCCTATTTATTCCAGAACCCTCACCCCACCCCCCTCTCTGATGAAGGGTCTAGCCCCAAAACGTCAGCTTTTGTGCTCCTGGGATGCTGCTGGTCCTGCTGTGTTCATCCAGCTTCACACTTTATTAGCTTGTCCTGAATCGTGTCAAGTTTCTTGATTGTTGTTGGTGCTGCACTCATCCAGGCAAGTGGGGAGTAATCTATTGCACTCCTGACCTGTGTCTTGTAGATGGTGAACAGGCTTTGAGGAGTCAGGAGGTGAGTTACTCGCAGCAGTATTCCTAGCTTCTGGCCTGCTATTATAGCCACTGTGTTAATGTGGTAATTCCAGTTGAGTTTCTGGTCAATGATAACTCCCAGGATGTTGATGGTGAGAGATTCGGTGATAGTAACACCGTTGAATGCCAAGGGGTGGTGGTTAGATTGACTTTTATTCATGATGATCATAGCCTGGTATTCGTGAGATGCAAATATTAATTGCCACTTGTCAACCCAAGCCTGAATATTGTCCAGGCCTTGTATCACTTGAACATGGGCTGCTTTAGTATCTGAGGAGTCACAAACGGTGCTGAACATTGTGAAATCATCAATGAACATCCCCACTTCTAATCTTATAATGGAGGGAAGGTCATTGATGAAGTAACATTAATGAAGCTGAAAGGGCCTTGGACACTACTCTGAGGAATTCCTGCACAGATGTCCTGGAGCTGAGATGAGTGATCTCCAACAAATGTGAGGTAATATTACATTTCCTTGATTGCACTTTCTGATCAACTAATTGTCATATTTGTCTGCTTGTTAATCTAGCTGTTTGTTGGTGAAGACATTGATTGACCAGGAAGAAATGAAAGTCAGTAGGTGCAAGAATAATAGGGGAACATCAAGAAGTTTTGTATGGTTTCAAATTTATAGATGGTAAAAAGTGAGTGCTCAACCAGATTACATTGGAATAAAAAAGCCTAGAGGTAACAGAGACATTGAAGGATTTCAGCAACAACTGGCCTGAGATGGGGTGAAGATGGAAAACGTCACAGTGAAATCAAATGGTCCTTGCAATGGCACAAATATAAGGATAAGAGCTCATCTCAAGGTCAAACGTGATTCGAAGGTATCCAAGGAGGTCTGACCTGCTGTGCATTTCCAGCTCCACATTTACTGACTCTAGTTTCCAGCATCTGCAGTCCCTCCTGTCTCCAGGTGGTACCAAGGTAGCTTAATCTCAGACTGTTACAGAGGCAATTCAAGAATTAAGTGCCAATATTAGTAAAAATGCTTAATCAGTGATCGGCAAAATCAAAGTCAGATGTTTTCAAAATTTAAAATATATATCCAGAGAAGTGAATGGAATGGCAGACCATGTCTGAAGAAGGGGCTAGGCCCGAAACATCAGCTTTCCTGCTCCTCTGATGCTGCTTGGCCTGCTGTGTTCATCCAGCTCTACACCTTGTTATCGCCGATTGTCCAACATCTGCAGTTCCTACTATCTCTGAAACATCATTTTAGGAGTCCTGTTTGTTTCTGTGTAATTACAGTGGAGATCAATTAGGCATAAAAATTTTGATTCTTTCTTTTAACCAAAGGGCTCTCAACAAAATTGACTTCTTCCTTAAATAAAGAAATGTTGTACTGCAAACGCCAGAAAGAATTCTTCACTGTTTTCAATCATTTCAAACAAGGCAGGTTCAAAAACAGATGATCTCAGTTCGATAAAGATTTCTGTAAATGATAAACTAGAGTCTCCTCGGGCAAAGATGAGTTGAATAGTGAATGTGTGTGATCAGTCAAGGAGTTTATAGGAACAGCATTATGCATGCCTCAAGAATGGAAAACTACAGCTCAAAATGGATGACAATGTCTTGTATAATAGGCAATATACCTATGATTTATTATTACAATACCCAGAGAGAGGTATTAAAAAATTGAACTGAAATGGCTGGCACTGAATCCAAACTTTTAAAAAACAGAGGGACGCAAAGTGCCATTTCTCAACGTAACTCAGACTTTGTTGTTAATTTATTCATGTGTAACTGTCATTATTTTAAAATTATGTGTTATGTTGTAATTACATGCCCTTACTTAATAGAGTTTTTATTCAAATGATTCCAACACATCATTGGACCAATTTGCTTCTCATGCTCAAAATATCACCCAATTAATCTATTCTAGGATGTACTGTATAAGCAGAGTAATAGCCAGAGCCTGCCCTATCTTGGTCTGGAACAGAAAATGCATGATTCTAGTGTCCAGTAATACCATCTTGATCAGTGAATGTTAGAAGAAGCCACAATCCATATAATGCAATGACTGGCTTCATATGTTTACTATCCATCAAGCATTAATTACTTCCTCCAGGATATCGCAAACTCAGGATGCCACGCAGGGGTGACGCAGATTCATCTTGAAGGAACCACACTCTATGTTTTAAACAGAAACACAAAGTGGTTCTTCTAAATAGTGAGCATGTTGGCACTGCCTGCAAAGAAGAATGAGTGCTGTTTGGATAGTGCCTTTAACTGGCAGCTGGTGGGGTTTAAGAGGTAGAACTCCAGAACCAGGAGGCCTGGGTTCAAGTCCCACCTATGTCAGCAATATGTAATAACATCTCTGAGTGTGTTGATTGGAAAAATAGGTTAAATAAAAAAAGATGGAAATGTTGGGAGAAACCGAGGCGAAAGAGGAAGAATTACAGAGAAGCAGAGGGGAGAGAAGATGGTTAGAAGGAAAAAGAGTTGGAGAAAGGAGGATGATGGGACAAGGGAAAAAAGATGAGAACAGAAAAAGCTTTACTGAGGGAGTGTACAAATGCAGGAATAATTTATCTGAGAGGCATAGGCCACAATTCTGGGCATTGATGGATGAGGTAGAGTGCCTTGAATGATCCTTTTCAGGTACTCAGTACTCCCTTGAGGGAGGGAACAAAATAGATGCTATGAGCTGGATTTTCTCCGTCACTTCTCTCTTCCCCATAATCCTACATTTTTTTCCAGAGGAAGAAAAAAAACTTTTCATCTATCTATTCTGATACTAGTCACAATGTACAATGAGCAAAAATTCTTTTACCCAGGTCCCTATTTATCCTATTAGGGGCGAAAAGAATTCTGTGGTTGTCATTCCTTCAGGATGGGCTCAAATTTGGATTTTGGATCTCGCCAAAATGGGCATGCAGGGTGAAGGATTTTGAAACGGTACTGTGCTGGTGAGCAGTAAATCACAGAAAGTGAATCTCTAGTGCACATCAAATGGTCTCATGTGACCAGTCGATTAATGTATTAGTTCAGTAGTTAGTGTTCTCTTAAATCAGCCAGTTTCCAATTCCTTTTGGAGGAGAATACGGCAGAAATCTAAAGTGCAAGATTGGCATTGAACCTAAAAGACATTTTGGTGTCTGTTCTCCCTTGGGTTCAGGACAAGGACCTTGACCAACTGCTGACCCATTAAGACTGATTTTTATATCCTACATTGTTCTATGCTGCCACATGGTGGATCTGAGATGGAGTTGCATACTTTCATCCATGTCAGTACTGAGAATGAAAATTCAGTTCCTCTATGAGCTAACATTAAGTAACTTTGTTTTTAAATATTATAATAGCGAATCTCAATGTTGCTTATAACTGTAAGTTATTGCAGGTAAATGCTGACATTTCTAAAATAAATTTTCCCATTAACAATGCCTGTCATAGGTATTTCAACTTATTCTTGTACAGAATCATATGGACATTCATCATTTTCTAATTTATAATGAATTATGTACCCAGTATCTATAAAATGTCGATGTTACTGGGCTTTTCAGCTGATCTCCTAACAAGACAACCCAGCTCACCACAACAACAGTTGCTATATTTTGAGAAAAAAATGCAGAATAAACTGTTGTTGGAAACATTAGATTGGTAGAATTATGTTACAACTGCGCTGAAATGGTGCAGGCAAAAGTCAACTGTGTGTTAAAAATATTGTGTGTTAAAAATACTGTGGAATACAGTTTCAAAGAAGATAAATGAAACCTCTGGTAGACAATAATACGTCTTCAAACTCAGCTTCATACAAAATTTACCATCATCACCAATTACTCCACCCTTAGAGACAACTATTAGATGCATCCGATAAGACATTTTACAACAATAGTTAATGATTGACTGCATAGGACTTGCATTAAATTGTATTTTTTAAAAAAGAACACCAATAATGAATTTAGCAGGACAGAAAACAGTGTTGCAACTTTGAATTATAGTATAAATGAATGGTATTAAATTAATTGCTCATCATATAACATGCTTGATGTTATTTTCCATTGAAATCATCACTTTTAGCCATTTTGAAACATCACCTGGTTAAAGTAATCCTACAGGCAGAGGAGTAAATCATTCAGCCATTTGAACCTATTCTGCCATTCAAGTACATAATATGTACCTCAAAACCAATCACCCCCGTTTCCTCATATCCTGTGATAATACAATTTTATAAAATAGTTATCAATCTCAATCTTGAAAATATCAGTTTTGTATGCATAACATTTTGAGGAGAGAGTTCCATATTTTGACAAACTTTCTTGTGAAAAGACATTCCTGATTAACCTATGAAAAGGCCAGACAAAAATTCAGATATTTTTCAGCCTTTTAAACAATGTGTCTCTTTTGAGGGAATAGTTTCTTCCTGTGCACCCCATTTATAAAATCATTTAATCACTTGACAGAGATTATCCTTCTTCCCTCAAATTCAATGAAATATAAACCTGCTCTACAAACTTTCCCTGGCCATTTACCACTCTTCTGTTGAATTTGCATTGTATACCATCCAATGTAATTGATCTGTTTGATTTGTAAGTACCGTTGGCCTCAAAGAAAACTGCCTATAAAGATCTTGCATCCTCTCTGGTATGGATTTCCTCTTTCGCAATGTTTGTGTGAACCTAGCACAGAGGCAGGCCAATCTCCATGCATCCAGCAGCAGTGATATCATCATGCAGCAATGGTGTCATCATGCAGAGTAAGCAGCCAATCACACTGAAGCATTTTCACAGTCAGCACAACAAGAAGGAAAACATGCTGATTGTTATTCACTTCTTAAAGAGTATCGTCTCACCAAGGGTAGAACTTGATGATGATTTTCACCATAGCCTCTCGCATGTAGTACAGCCTTCAGCATCTGAAGAAATGTATGTTTGATGACAAAGACTACAGAGTTAGCACTGAGTTCATGGTTTATAGGGCCTGAGTGTTACCTATGCCGCGATATGTGTCAGAGATGTGGAAAAATACACCCAGCCCATTGTTTACAGGGCTGCAGTGTCAGCTGTATTCTTGTGTATGTTGGAGACACAACAACATGCAGCATACAATTCAAATCCTTGGGGAAATATCTCCAGCAATGGTTCCACAAAGTCCTGTGAATTAAATTCAAGGGCTGGATTGGTGCTCTATAACCAATGACCTCTCTGACGCCAATTCCTCCAGCACTGAGGCTTTTGTTACAACCATTCAGCTGTACTGTTCAGGTTACGTCATCTGAATGCCTGACACAAGAATTCCAAAAAGCTCTCCTTTAGGCCACAGTAAGCAGACACCATGAGGACAAAGGAATCACTTCAAGGATACCCTCAAGGACTCAGGGGAAAAAGAATGCAACATCCTCACTAACCAATGAGAATTTCAGACTCAAGACCACCCAAACTAGAGAGGAAGCATCTGCAAAGGTACTAACCATTTTGAGCATCTCCGCCAGGCCCAGGTGGAGACAAAGTGCAAACAACAACAGAAGCATGTGGAAATCTGCCCCACCGATGACAATGTACGTTGATCCTGTTTGGAACTATTTATTCATCTCAGCAACCACAGCTCCAAAGTAGAAGGAGGCCATCCTCACACTCAAGGGGCTGTCCAAGGAGGAGATGAAATGACTTTTTTTTTGTTTCGAAGGTTAAATGTTGATGAAGATGAATCATCTGTCCCACTTAAGACAGTGTTATGGGACCCTTCACATGCATGTGAGAGGTTGTCAGAACTCATTTTAACATGTTCTGCAAAATCATACGTCCTGCAATATTGATCTGAAGAAGAAATTAGAAAGCAAACAAAAACCTTTGCTCTTTATTATAGGCCTGAGAAAAGAGCAGGAACGTTGGTACACTTGTGATGACCTTAACAAGCTGGAGTAATTCTTTTCACTGACGCAAACCCGTAGCTACAGTTGAACAAAATGCCCGTGGCAAGTACAAAACCTATACATGTGCCTCGCTGCCCTCTGTCTTATTGTATTTACGAACCATTTGCTAGAACAGAGCTCAAACAAAAGACATAAGCTCATTAAAATATTAGCAAAATTATTGCCTTACAGCAGCAACCAACTAACTGCAAAATTAAACTGCTTGCTTATGTCAGGGATTTTTAACCATCTTTGCATAAAAATCTGGACTGTGTTCAGAAGAACGTGCCCAGAAGTGATTGAAACTGTTTCCAATAGGAGATATTTTTGAGCACACAGGCTCTTTCCCCAGCTATGACTTGATAGCTAGAATCAAGAGGACTTTGTATGGTATTGTCAAATGTCTTAAAATAGACCATCTGTGAACCTGTTTTGTGACAAACTAATATTAATAAGAAAAAACTCTGATAAGGTTTACTTTTACTTCTCACAAAGAACTATAGACACTTACAGCATGTGAAAAGATCATTCAATCCATTTTACCTGTGCTGAGAGTATAGCCATGCCTATCCCCACATCCTCACTTTTTGCCTAGATGTCTGTAAATTCCTCATTCTCAAGTACATGTCCAGCTCGCTTTCAATCTATGAATTGATCCACCGCTTCAGGTACAGAGTTCCAGACTGCAACAACTCTGAGTGAATGCACCCCTCCACTAAAAAATTTGTGAATGATTTCTGGTTATTAAACCATTCATGACAAGAAATTACTTTCCTTCGTTTACTTTATCAAACCCTTTCAGCATTGCGAAAGGTCACCTCCTGAGTACAGAGAAAATTCACAATTCTAACAGTTTTTAATAACTGAAATCATGGAGCCATTTATGGCAGAGAATGAGGTATTTGGTCTTTTGAGACATGTTAATTTTACCTAAAGCAATCCAGTCATTCACATTCCCTTGTGCTATCCCTGTTATCCTGCAGGTTCATTCCTTCAGGCTTCCCTTTGAAATCAATGAGCATTGTCACTTGCACCTCTCACCTTCGCATCCAGCTCATTGCCACTTGCTGGGCAAAAGGCTTTTCCCCACATCCCCCCATATCTCTTGCCCAAAATCTTAAATCTGTTCCCCTTAGACTTTGTGCTATAAAGAACAATTTTTCCTCATATAGTTGATTCAACCTGGCTATAGTATTGTACACCTCTATCAAATCTTCCCTCGAATTCCTTTGGTCCTAGAAAAATTATCCCAGCTTTTCAAACCTAACCTCGCAGATCATATTCTCCATTCCTTGAACCATTCTTGTCAATCTTCGCTGCACCCTCTCATTCTTCCTAAAATCTGGTGACCAAACTGGATGTGTTGGTTGTGGGCTAAACATATCTTTATAAAGTTTCAGCATTACTTCATATGCTTTGTTATGTTTGCACAATTTGTCCTGTCATATTAAAATATCTGGTCACATGCACCCCAGGCCTCTCTGCCCCTGTATATTCTTTACAACTGTTACTCAATCTATATACTGCTTCATATCCCAAATGGCAAAATGCATCATCTCACACTTATCAATATAAACATCCATCTGTCCAGTTTGCTAACCTATGTTCTGTTACAGTTGAATGGTATCACTCTCATTGTTTGCCAATTCCCCAAGTTTGGTAACCATGAATTTTGAAGTTTTATTCGATTTCAAAACACAAGTTGTTTATAAATATTAAAAAAGAATGGTATTAGAACCGACTCAGATGGCTCATCATTGCCTAGCATCCTCCACTCTGAAGAACATGAAGTTACCATGTCTCACTGTTTGCTGTCCTTAAGCCAATTTTTAAACAACTGACACTGAGCCTCTTATTCCATCAGTCACAATTTTGCTAACCAAACTTTTAAGTGATGTTTCATCAAAGATTTCTTAATATCCACAATGTGTGCTACAACTGTATTCTCTTAATAAACTACTTTGTGAAAAAAAATCTGTCAGGTTCCTGCCACATATAAACCTGGGCTGGTTCTCTTTAATTGACACAAACCTGTCCAAGTGGCTGTTGATTTTCCTTCTCTGAATCGTATTTCTAACGACTTTGCTGTCATTGATATTAAACCAACTGACATTTAGTGTTAGGAGTTCTAGAAATTGTCTGTGTGTGTGTGTGTGTGTGTGTGTGTGTGTGTGTGTGTGTGTGTGTGTGTTGGCATTGGTGAGAGTCAACATAGGAGTTGATCCAGAAAGAGAATGTGCGGTAGATGGATTATGTCGAGTGCTAACGAAGGCTGTCAGATGGAGGTTGGAGGTGGGTAGTCGCCATTGAGGAGCCTCGTGGGCAGGGAAATTCAGGAATTGTATTGGAGGTTTTTGGGGATAGTGAACTTAGGGACTGAGTGTGATATGATGGGCCTGTGCTGGGGAACTATCAGCTTTACACAGCTGATTAAAACCCGGGCAGGAGGAATCAGAAACCTGGGGGAGGGGGCATTGTAAACCTCCAAGGAGATTAGAAGTCTGGGTTTCTTTTTTTGGGATCAGACATTAACCGGGAGAAATCAGAGGACTGATGCCGTGTTTGTGAGGGAGGATATCAAAGGCAGCGTTGAGTGGAATGGAGCCTGTTGAGGACTGTGGGGTACGAGAAATTATGATGGGTGTGGAATGTGACTGATTGTAGGAGATCATCAGGCAAATATTCTGGATCCAGAAGGAGGGTAGAAAGGATTTGTCTTGGATTTATCAAGTCCTCACCTGAAAGAATCTGCTGGACCCTCATATTCCCTGCTCACAGAATTGTGATTGCCATTCTTTGGCCCTCTGTTTCATAACTCTGAATGTTGCTTTTATTTTAAAAGTCATCAATGCCCCCCTGCAGTCAGTCACTAACAAATGCAGAAGATTTAAGGGTTTGGAAAGGGACTAGCAGGTTAATAGGAGAATACGCTTGTTGTGTACATTGTGGATTTTAAGGATATCTTCCATGAAATATCACTTAGAAGTCTGGCTAATAAAATTGTAGCTGATGGAGTAAGAGGTTTAGGGTCAGCAGTTTAAAAATTGGCCTAAAGTTTGAAAAGGGACTATGCCATCTCATTGACAAACAGAAGACAGAGATAGTTGATACATTAAAAGCAATTTGAATCTGTAGGGCCACTAGTGACCCCCATGCTTCTTCTGTCTGCTCAAAACTGCCTCTGTGCTCTGCAGGATGGCAAGGCATCATGGTCGTACGATAATGTTTTCCGCCAGCCTGCTCTTCTTAACCACAAGCTCCTGTTTAAGAATGGAGCCCACACACTGGAAGGGCCAGCTACTGGAACATTAACTTGGAAGCTTCCAAAAACCACAAAGTCAAAGCAAACAATAGACGACAATCCCAGGTTTGGCAACATTGCCAGGGATACTTCATTAGCAGAGGTGGAGCCCAAGAAGGAAGCTGTGTTTTCCCAGGTGACAGGGAATACCCACATACATACACAGGAGCCATGGGATGGGAGTGGAATCACAGTGCCTGGGAATTCAATGCCTAGAGTCTGGGTTTCAGGATATTGCAACAATGGAGAAAAAAAGTACAATGATCTCAAGCAGGCAGTCAAAGTAAGTGAATCCAGCCTCAGTTTACATGCCATCTCCAACCACTCATTTCTCATGCTTAACCTCCAATTCTGCATGCATTTACATTCAGATACACGTAGTTTTCCACTTGGACAGGCTCAGACAGGAGGCAAAGGATATATAACCTCAAAACGTCAAGGAAGCTTCCAGTTATGAGTTCAGATACTTTAGAGGCTATTATAGACTGGGAGCTGCAGTCAAACATCAGGCCCATGAATCACTCAGAGTCAGTAAGAATTGTAGATGCTGGAGTCAGAGGTAACACGGTGTAGAGCTGAATGAACACAGCAGGCCAGGCAGCATCAGAGGAGCAGGAAAGTTGATGTTTTGGGTCGGCAGCTGGCTGTAACCAAATTCTGAAGAAAGGACAGCTCGTCAGCTAGCCCTCTAGAGGGTGCTGTTGCAGTCAATTTCTATAGAGTTCTGATTCAATTTTTGATGCAGTCGAGGACTTTGACAAGGTAACTTACAGGAAAATGCCGATGAATGTATGTAGTAAGACGGACCTGTCGCACAGTTCCTGTTGCACAGTTGATGCCGCTGCAGTGGGCAAAGGGTATCATGCACAGCTTGGAGCACATTCACTCCAACATAGAACAGTGGCCAATCTTGTGGCACCACTGACAGATCATTGTAACATTGGTTTTTCTGAGGCCACTCTCTCAATACCCATTGTTGGACCGGCAGAAATCTACTAATGTGACACAGCTGCAGTGGAAGTTGGAACAAAACTCTTGGGATCGCTGCTTAGGTTTCAATTGGCAATGGTACATGAGCTCTGTTGAGTGATGAGCTAGTGCAGGTAGCCAGTGTTGGCAGTGCAAGAGATGTTGTCACTGCATGGCATCAGAATAGTATCCACTTCAAGTCTTCCAGCATACTCCAGGCCTCACCACCATGTGTCTTTCTCCTGCATTACTGCCGTACTACACTTTGGAAGTGGTCAGCAGTATGCTTCTTCTCTCAGAAGTATCAGTTGGACTCCATAGCTCTGTTCAAAACCATGCTACGTGAATAAGGTTTCAGCCTTCATTAAATGTTTTAGGATCCAATTTAATGTTGCCTGTCAATCTATTCTTTTAACCTCCCTTGCCTTTCATATTAACATTTTTTTTCAATTCCCTCCTGAATTATTAACTGAATCTCGCTCCTGGCATTTGCTATCAGTTGCCTATTCCAGTTTTATTTCAATTTTTATTTCGTCTTCATCTAGGTTGCATTTGCTTCAGATGCTTTATCTTTTTGATTAAAAACTGGAGGAAAGTTTGTTCATTGATCAAAGAACTGATTAAGAAGTAGTAAATGCACTCCATTAAAATCTGGTGAAATGATTTACTCATTTATTGGATCCTCAGATACAATTCAAGCAGCTCATATAGAAAGACACATTTTGAGATTCATCCATGGCGTTAAATATATAATGTATAATATTTGTTCTAGCTACAATAAAGTACTGGCTACATTAATGGCAATGAAGTGACCAAAGAGTTAATGGCTAAGATGTGGCATAATGTTATTGACCCAAAGTAATATGGCTACCTACCTCATGTTCAATGTTTCTCATTCAATACAAGTATAAAAGCTGTATTTTCCTCTTGCTTTTGGGAAAAAATGTGTAAGGTAGACTTTGACAAGGGGTGGCAATGTTGGGGAAGGGAACATCAGTTCTTCTGGGCCCCAGTGTCTTTGGCAAACTTTGGGGTTACAGGGAACCCAGAAGCCATGGAGCAAGGGACGAAGAAACAAGAGGGCTTAGACTTGTGAGTGGAAGACTCTGATGATGGCTTAAGAAGCAGGAAGTGGAATGGGACCAAGGATGCAACTGCTGAATACCTAGTCAGATGGATTGGCAGAGAAGCCCAGTGGAGAGAGTGTGAATGAATGGGAAAAAGGAAGAACAAAAAAAGACAAAGCAGGGAAAGGGGCAGACCTAGCCAGAGATGTTATTACACATGTCTCGAACATGTGGGACTTTAACCCAACACTCTTGGCTCAGACGTAGAGACACCATTACTCCACAACCAGGGCTCCATGACAAAATCTCTGTAACAATGTTTATTATATCAATATAATCCATAACTAGTTGCTAACATTCAATAACCTGTATCTTGTTAGTTACAACAAAGTCTTCTTGATGGTCCAGGAAGTGTTGTTCCTCAACCACAGTAGGCCATGGAGGCCCTATGATTCCTACACTTGAAGAGGATAGTTGTAACTGGCACACTCACACAACATTTTCCCACTTATTAAAAAGCCAAAGAACCACTTTACTAAAAAGAATGGCTAAAAATTTGATAATACATTTGCTGTGTGCTGAAAATTCCAAAGATGCTTAACAATGACTTTGAGCAGTCCTTTTTTTCCTCCCATGGTGTCCTACATATGTTTATGAAGAATGCAAGGACGAAACTTCAGAAATCAATTGCTGCAGCAACAAAAGGTCACAGTCACATAACCTGCAAACCTAAATTGCTGCAGCTGTTAGAAATCCAAAACAAAATCTGTATATAATCTGTAATATCATTACCTTCCCTGTGCTGCAAATATCACTAAAGTTACTCATTCCATTGATTGCTGACAACAACATCGTGACCCATTCTTCAATGCTTCTGGGCCACCTATGCTGCACATTACAATAGGTTGAACTCAGTAAAATATTTTAGCATTTCTGCACATAAAATGTTACATGCCCTCTCTCTTTCCAATCTTTATACACAGTTCAAGTAATGAAATTACTTTTCCTAATAGCAATGTTCTGGTTCTAAAAGAGTCACTCAAAAGGTTAACTTTCAAGAGTACTTCCAGCACTTTCTGTTTTCATTCACCCAGGTTTTAGGTTCCAGAGTAATGCATTACAAAAAGAATGGGTTTCAGCATTGTGCTTATATTACTGGACTTGTAATTTAGGAAATGGGGCCAGATTTTATCTTTGTGCAGGTGGATGGGTTATATTTGCATGAACATATGCACAAGGAGTTCAAATCTTACCATGGTAACAAGGGAATTTAATTTCAGTTTATTAAGTAAACTCAAATAAAATGTTCCTATCCGTAATTGTGCCCATGAACCTAACAAACTGTTTTTAAAATTAATTTGGTTCATTAATGTTCTTTAAGAATTCAAATCTGCTGTCCTTACCCAATCTGGCACAAATGTTACTTCCAGCTCGTGGCAATGTTGTTGAGTTTAATTGCTTCCTGAATTGGCCCGTCAAGCCACTCAGTTTTAATCAAAAGAGCGAGCTCATCACCATCTTCTCCAGGGAAATGAGAGATTAACAACTGCTGGCCTTACCAACAACACAACCTGCGAATGAATACATGGATATTAAAACCAGAAAAAGGGTGTTATGTCATATCCTTGTAATCTCCGACAACCTTCAAGACCTTTGTGCCACTTGAGTCTGGTAGATGGCAGCAAAGTAGCAGTGCAGCGTGCTGAGCTCATCTGCTCCATCCGCATTTACCCTTTTTCTTCTTTCCCTGCTTTGTTTCCATCCTTTCCCCTTACTTACCTTCTGTGGAAGCTCGAACAGCTTCAAGGAATCTGATGCAGGTTTGTGCTCCCGGCTGCAGCAGCAGAGGAAGGCGAGAGTGTGTTCCTGGTAGTTGACGAGGGAGGTGAGTTTGGACCCAGTGCCTGGTACAGGACCAGCAGCTTCGGTGGACCTCATTGCCAAGATTGGCCCAGCGCAGGCTCACAGTGACAATTTGATCAGGAGAGAAAAGATGGCACAGGAGAATGGCAACATGATTCTGCAGTCTGTCAAAGAGACTCCAGGCTGATCAACTGCTTCATGCTGGTGTTGATCTCAGTGTCGGGATGGAAGAGCCCAGATCTAGGCCCAGGGTTAAGCTTCCCTCAAGAAGGACTGTAATATTGAACTTTTAACTTTTTTTCTTATTTTTCTACTTTATACCTGAGATCTTGTGTCTAGTTATCTTTGTACCTACGATGGTGCCAGCTAATAGCAACTTTGTACAATTTTCACTGGATTCATGTATCCCCGTAAAACCTAATTCGAATCCATGCTTCTTATGTACCTCCTGCAGCTGGTCTCTCAACATCAGGATAACAAAGTGTGAAACTGGATGAACACAGCAGGCCAAGCAGCACCTCAGGAGCACAAAAGCTGATGTTTCAGGCCTAGACCCTTCATCAGAGAGGGGGATGGGGAGAGGGAACTGGAATAAATAGGGAGAAAGGGGGAGGCGGACCGAAGATGGAAAGAAAACAAGATGGGTGGAGAGGAGAGTATAGGTGGGGAGGTAGGGAGGGGATAGGTCAGCCCAGGGAAGATGGACAGGTCAAGGAGGCGGGATGAGGTGGTAGGTAGGAAATGGAGGTGCAGCTTGAGGTGGGAGGAAGGGTTGGGTGAGAGGAAGAACAGGTTAGGGAAGCAGAGACAGGCTGGGCTGGTTTTGTGATGCAGTGGGAGGAGGGGAAGAGTTGGGCCGGTTTTGGGATGCAGTAGGGGAAGTGGAGATTTTGAAGCTTGTGAAGTCCACATTGATACCATTGGGCTGCAGGGTTCCCAAGTGGAATATGAGTTGCTGTTCCTGCAACATTCGGGTGGCATCATTGTGGCACTGCAGGAGGCCCATGATGGACATGTCGTCTGAGGAATGGGAGGGGGAATTGAAATGGTTCGCGACGGGAAGGTGCAGTTGTTTGTTGCGAATCAAGCGGAGGTGTTCTGCAAAGTGGTCCCCAAGCCTCCGCTTGGTTTCCCCAATGTAGAAGAAGCCACACCGGGTGCAATGGATACAATATACCACATTGGCAGATGTGCAGGTGAACATCTGCTTGATATGGAAGGTCATCCTGGGGCCTGGGATGGGGGTGACGGAGGAGGTGTGGGGGCAAGTGTAGCACTTCCTGCAGTTGCAGGGGAAGGTGCCGGGTGTGGTGGGGTTGGAGGGGAATGTGGAGCGGACAAGGGAGTCGCGGAGAGAGTAGTCTCTCCGGAAGGCAGACAAGGGTGGGGATGGAAAAATGTCTTGGGTGGTGTGGTCGGATTGTAGATGGTGGAAGTGTCAGAGGATGACGTTGTATCCGGAGTTTGGTGGGGTGGTATCTGAGGACGAGGGGGATCCTCTGGGGGCGGTTGTGGCGGGGGTGGGGTGTGAGGGATGTGTTGCGGGAAATGCGGGAGACGCGGTCAAGGGCTTTCTCGACCACTGCGGGGGAAAGTTGCGGTCCTGGAAGAACGTG
Source organism: Stegostoma tigrinum (assembly GCF_030684315.1). Classification (NCBI taxonomy): domain Eukaryota; kingdom Metazoa; phylum Chordata; class Chondrichthyes; order Orectolobiformes; family Stegostomatidae; genus Stegostoma; species Stegostoma tigrinum. The sequence goes on along the minus strand of NC_081360.1, from coordinate 39,765,401 downwards.
GATATCTGGGATGTGTGGCAGTGGAATGCTTCATCCTGGGAGCAGATGTGGCAGAGGCGGAGGAATTGGGATTAGGGGATGGAATGTTTGCAGGAGGGTGGGTGGGAGGAGGTGTATTATAGGTAACTGTGGGAGTCGGTGGGATTGAAATGGACATCAGTTTCTAGCTGGTTACCTGAGATGGAGACTGAGAGGTCCAGGAAGGTGAGGGATGTGTTGGAGATAGCCTAGGTGAACTGAAGGTTGGGGTGGAAGGTGTTGGTAAAGTGGATGAATTGTTGGAGCTCCTCTGGGGAGCAAGTGGCGGCACCGATACAGTCATCAATGTAACGGAGGAAGAGGTGGGGTTTGGGGCCTGTGTAGGTGCGGAAGAGGGACTGTTCCACGTAACCTACAAAGAGACAGGCATAGCTTGGGCCCATGCGGGTACCCATGGCCACACCCTTTGTCCTCTGTAAGTGGGAGGAATCGAAAGAGAAGTTGTTGAGGGTGAGGACGAATTCGGCTAGGCGGATGAGGGTGTCGGTGGAGGGGGATTGAGCGGGCCTACGGGACAGGAAGAAGCGGAAGGCCTTGAGGCCATCTGCATGAGGAATACAGGTGTATAGGGACTGGACGTCCATGGTGAAAATGAGGTGTTGGGGGCTGGGGAATTGAAAGTCCTGGAGGAGGTGGAGGGTGTGGGTGGTGTCACGGACGTAGGTGGGGAGTTCCTGGACCAAAGGGGAGAAAATGGAGTCCAGATAGGTGGAGATGAGTTCGGTGGGGCAGGAACAGGCTGAGACAATGGGTCGACCAGGGCAGGCAGGTTTGTGGATTTTGGGAAGGAGATAGAAACGGGCCGTGCGGGGTTGGGGAATAATAAGGTTGGAGGCTGTGGGTGGGAGGTCCCCTGAGGTGATGGGGTCATGGATGGTGTTGGAGATGATGGTTTGGTGCTTTGGGGTCATGATCAAGGGGGCGGTAGGAGGTGGTGTCGGAGAGTTGGCGTTTGGCCTCGGCGATGTAGAGGTCAGTGCGCCATACTACCACTGCGCCACACTTGTCTGTGGGTTTGATGGTGAGGTTGGGGTTGGAGCGGAGGGAGCGGAGAGCTGCCTGTTCTGCAGGGGAGAGGTTGGAGTGGGTGAGAGGGGTGGAGAGGTTGAGGCGGTTAATGTCTCGATGGCAGTTGGAGATGAAGAGGTCAAGGGAGGGTAGGAGGCCTGGGGGAGGTGTCCAGGAGGAGGACTTGTGTTGGAGGTGAGTGAAGGGGTCAGTGGAGGGAGGGTTAGGCTCCCGCTTAAAGAAGTAAGCGTGGAGGCGAAGGCGGCGGAAAAACTGCTCAATGTCCAAACGTGACTGGTATTCGTTGCTGTGTGGGTGGAGGAGGACAAAGGTGAGCCCCTTGCTTAGGACTGACCGTTCGTTCTCAGTCAATGGGAGGTCTGCGGGGATGGTTCCAGGAGGAGGACTTGTGTTGGAAGCGAGTCGTCACCCTCAACAACTTCTCATTCGATTCCAGCCAGTCTCAGTCACGCCAACTAGATGTATAAAGGAAGGACAAGAGTTTAAATTGTCAAAAAAAAAGCAAATATCAAGTAACAATTTTTATAGCCTTGCAATCTTCATCAGTAAATGTGCAATGTAGCAATATGAACCCTAAAAGAGGAGAGCCCAGAAGTATTTGTATAAAGCAGTTTTCATTGCCAAGGGAACACTACATCTACCAGTATGGAAGAAATTCTGATGTTACTGTGAAAGTAACCAAATTTCCTATATTGTTCGATCCTTCATACTGGTACCATGGCTGAAGGGAATTCGTAAACTGTGGAGGTGGACTGTAGACTGGTGCTCAGCAGTCACAATGGAACCACACTTACCACTGCAGAGCTGGGATAACAAGTGGGAAGGGTATGGTAACATTGGCCCACAGTCTTCTGTTGCAATGGGACTATTGGCATCCACTGCTCCCACTTATATTTGTGATCATTCTGATGCTTTACATTGGTTCTACGATTTCCACTTTTCTGATGTTTACTGCCCCCTCTTCAACACGGATGAGCAAAGCCTCTACTTGTTCATTCCACATCAGGATGGTTTGAAGGCTCTCCGCTTCTTCCTTGTAAAGAAGCCTGAGCAGTCTTCATCTGCCTTTACCCTCCTTTGCCCAGCTAAGCTTGTTCTTACTTTGAACAATTACCCCTTTAATTCACCTCATTTTGTCCAAGTCAAAATGTGGCCATGATAGCCGCATGGGTACCTGTAATGCCTGTTTCTTTGCAGAGCATATAAAATATTCTTTACTCCATTTCCACTTGCACTCTCTTTGCTGAAATATCGATGATAATCTTTGGAGCTGCTCCTTGCTGTCATCCAGAGTTGGAAAATTTTGTCTGTTTGGATTCTAATTTCCATTCTTCACTCACTTTCACCTGCTCCATCCTGGGCCTTCTTCAGTGTCACAATGATACCACCCACAAACTGGACGAACAACACCTCGTATTCTGCCTCAGGAGCCTACAGCCTAATGGCCTAAACATGGAATTCCCCAGTTTTAAATCTCACCACCGCTGGCCTCATCCCATGTCCCACCCTCCCCTTCATCCCCGTCTCCTTAGCCTGACACAACCTGTCCAACTTCTCTCCCACCTTTCCACCCCACCCATCTCACTGACCAATCCCCTACCTGCAGTCACCTATCACCATCCCACCTACCTTCCCCAGCCTTACTCCTCCTCTCTCTAATTTTTTCCCAGCTCCCTTCTCCTTCCCCATTTCTGAAGAAGGGTCCCATCCCAAGACGTCAACTTTCCTGCTCCTCTATGCTGCCTGGCCTGCTGTGTTCCTCCAGCTCCACACTGTGTTGTTAGCCTTTTTCTACAGGTTGTATTTTGAAGTTCTCACCTAGCTCCTCTGCAACAGAGCCCCTTCTTAATCTTGACCTCTGGGACCAGTGTCTTGCTGTCTGCCGAAACTACCTCTAAACCATCTTCTGAAGTGCACTGCACATGTGAGAACAAATCACAGACGGCCTTCTTCATTTTTCTGCTGTTCCAGTTCTTGTTTCTCCACAGTGCCAAGTAAGCAAACTCATTCGTTGTGTGCTGAGATTCTAAAACAGAGTTTCACACCATATTTCTGTTTCTGTGGCTTTTAATTCTGTTTCTGACAACGTAGTTTATTTTCATTGTGACTGACAGTCAATAAACAGGCAAACATTGAGTAGTGTTTTTTGGTAATTGGGGGTCACTGGATACATTTAATTGCCATTCGAACAGCATTGATCTCCGTAAGCAAACTGGTAGTACCTGTAACCTTCACAAACGCACATTTTGAGAAAAGATAAACATAAAATTAAAGCAATTAACCACCAAAATAATACTTCTGAGCCCAGTTAAACATAAAATGGTGCATTCAAATACCAGTCCCACAGAATTAGATACAATACAGCATAACACAATTAATGGTATCATGAATAAAGAGTGTTATACGGCAATTATTACCATTCTATGTTAAGAATAAAACACAAATAAGAAAATAAATGCCTTCAGCATGATAAAGATGAATGTATGATGTAAACTGCTCACTTAAATATTGCTTGAACAGCTAGTTTTACACCTTTTAGAGCACAGATCCCTTATTTTGAAGACTATCAGCTGAGACACAGTAAGCCTGTGAAGAAGTGCTGATTCAGTGGTCATTCTGCAATGTTTGGAGTGCATCCATAATAAAATGTCATTCACTTACAGTTACTTAGTTGACCAACAATGATAGAACAATGAATATTTTATCTTGAAGTGGAGAAATGGGTTTGAAGGCCCTGTGAATTATATTGCATTGCAGAAAAACAAAAGTACATTTTATGATAACGCTAAAAGACAGAGTAAAGCCAATGTCAACTCATCAAAATACAGGAAGCATAATAAATTATACAGCTTCTTAAATGTAACTGAAGCTTTCTAAGCTAGAAATAGACATTGAATTTACCTGCTTTAACTTATCTTCCAATTTTAGATGCTCTCATACCAAATAGATTGCTTCATGACATAGTGTGCTGGTGAGGAGAGAAGAAATGTATTCAATATTTTATTCTGCTGATGGATTTATAATGGTTCTATTTTACAAATTGACACTTCAGCATTTAATTATGGATGCAAGGTAATAGTTTTATGACAGTATTTACGTGATAAAAATGAGTTAAGAGTAGACTTTCTGGTCAGTTGCCCTGATGGTGTATGTTGGGACGTTTTGTGGATGTTGGTTTGGGGTCAATGTGATTAGTAAGATTGGAGAATCTGGATGGTAGATATAAAGTCAGATCTATGTAACACGCATGAATGTGATCTTTTCCACAAGCAATTTCCGACAACTTCAAAAGGTCCTTCCCAAAATGAACCAAAGTTTAATTTATTTACTATAATTTACAGAAACAAAATGAAGCCATGATTGTATTCAACACATAAGCTGCAGCACCTTGCAGAGCACTGTCAGGCCTCTTCAAACAAACTTTCAGCATTCTAAAGATTGTGTCATTCTCAATCATGTGGAAGCAGGGGCTTGTCAAACTTGTCAATCTGAAGAATCCTGTCCAGAGCCAGTAGCTAGGTTTACAAGGGGGTAACTTTTATCCAAAGGGTTCACAGTACATATCAAGGAAATTTCCTCAGGACAATAGTTTTATAGCTCTTCTGACTTCACTTATTGTTGAGGACAAGCTGGAGAGATGATAGGAGGAGAGAATAGGCAGCTAATGCAGTAGACTCTGAAGAAAATAAGGCACCAGACTATACTGAATGTGAACCCCTTGCCTTGAGTTGTCTGTAGCATAGTGCATGAGGAAGTATTTCTCGTTCAAAGATGTGCTCCATGATCTATGCAATGTCATAAATTCAATCTAATCATTAAGGAATGCTATTGTTTGTTTCTTGCAGTCTTCTGCATGGAGCACAGCAATATTTCACTGTTGACAGGGCACTGTTGCTTCAAACAGGTGACTGAAGGAGTGTTCACATGAGCTTGTAGTGCTTCACATTGCAGACGCATGCATTATCTGAAAGTTAAAGGATTTTTTTTAAAGGCAGCCAGCTACCCAAGGGACAATGGTTTGTGTGCCATTTTAATAATGCTATAAGAATACCAGTAAAAGCTAAGTTACATCAACAGAAGGGGATATCATTCCGTAAATGTGTAGCTGGAATGTAATTACAGGCAAAAACAAAATTTCTACATATCCAAACAGAGAATCCTGCCGTTGCCATGATGCAGTTGTACACAAACTGTCTTCTGTACCCATATTTTTGCCACTGCGACATGCTTAGTAGATATAGAAATTGCCTTCCAAAATAACATCTTGAATCATGAGAGGCAGACACATCATTCAGCTGGTCATGAGTCTGACAAGTAGAATAACAGAACTTTGGGAAAGTGTGTGGGTAAAGTGATACAGCCCTCCATGTCATTTCTGATGGGCATTGGCAGCATTGTTTTTAAGTGCTGGTACAGATGCCTTGATGAGTTGCTGCAGTGCTCTTTGTAGCTATTCCAAGTGTTTTTACTACTTGAAACAGACTCACAGTGGCTGGGATTTCATTGCCTAGAAGCGAGCATTAATTCACAGGTTTTCAGCTTGCAGAACTTAGAAGACTGCATGAAGGTTGTTGTCTCCCTCCAGACAAATGTGACAGCTGGCTGCCTCGGGATTTTATGGAATATATTTCTGGGATATTGCGACCAACACGTTTGAAGTGGTTCCTATGTCGGCACACATGAAACCTTCCGAAGACTGCAGAGAAAACAACCCATTTAAAGAAACTACCAGCTGGCAGTGAAATAAATGCTCCCATTGCTCAATAACGAGAGTCTCACATCTGAAATCGCTTGAAATCCTGTGGTCCTCACTGAAACACACTCCACATGCTACAAACAGACAATACCACTTGACAGCACATCTTCTGGATGATTGTGAACATCACCAGCTACATTCTGAGAACTGTTTTGAATGATGAAGTCTCAGCTTTCAATCTTGCACAGAAAATCTGAACAACCCTCAAACATTTGAAGATTGGAAAGGGAAAAATATATCTGCTTGCTTCATAAGTGGACCTTTGAGGAGTAGCAGTAATTTAACAGTGGCCAACCATGTCACACCATCACCCCTGTGCTGAACCTTCACCCTGAATGAACTATCCCTAGTGGCATCATAAACATCACACAAAATTAGCTGAAGCCATTGACTGGATTGTTAACGTTGACATCAAACTGGAATTGCTTCTCCAGCCATGCAAACAAAAACATCTTTCAGATAATGTCGACTGCTGACATTGTACCTCAGACATGAAGGTAATGAATGTTTAAAGTGATGGATGGGTTGTTGATCAGCAAGTTCAAGTCATATTGGAACTGTACTCATCCAAACACCGCAGTGCTTTCCATCATCTCCTAACTGGTGGATGATAGGCAAGTTTTCAATGTCAACAGGAGATGGTTAGATTCTCTCTTCATTACCTGGGCCTTGAGTGATACAAATGTTACTTATCACTCATCAGTCCAAACCTGAACATTGTCCAGGTCTTGTTTCATATGGATACAGATCATATCAGGAAGCAGGGAGTTGTGAACGGTACTGAAAACTCATCAATGGACATATTATGTTGGACAGAAGGTATCAGTATAACAACAGTTTACCAACCAACTTACTACACTAATGCATGGCATGGCGTGATTTTTGTAATAATTATCTGCTGGATTTCCACTAAATTCACCACAAAATTTAGGCGTGTACATTCCTGAATGATTAGATTTAATTCTAATTACATTTTTAACGACATGATAGGCTTATTTACTGTCATACATCATTTCTGGAAATGAAAATTTACAAATGTGGAAAACATTCATTCAAAATTTTCATTACTGTCTGAAATTGTAAACTAATGAAAAAAAAAAACAATATTACCTCCTTCTTGGCATCCAGAGTTTCTTTTCAGATTTTTCATTTGTTTTGTCTATGTGCTTTAGCATTGATTTAAATATTCCAATTTGCACTTCCTGGTTCAAACTGTGCACCTCAATAAGAATTCTTCAATCTGTTTAATTGAGGAAACATACAGATGTTTTCCCTGCTTGCACAGATCACAGACTATCTGTACATGTTGCTCTAGCAAAGCAACTTTCTTATCAGCACAAGCTCCAATTCAGAATTCCATTAAAAATATGTGAGCCAGTTTAACATATAATGATTGACTGGTACCATTTATTCATCACTTACTACAAAATATGGGCCAATCTATTACAAACAGGGTAATTAGTAGGTAATAATGTTGCATGCAAGACAGCAGTTGAATTAAGGAATGTGCTGGCATATCATACATTATTCACAAAAGTCTCTGAAGCCCATAATTTGATGGAGGTAAAAATAAAATAAAAATGCAGATGATGAAACTCTGAAATGATTTGAACATATCGACATAGAAACATGGAAGCATAACAGATAGGAGCAGGAGGAGGCCATTCGACCCTTTGAGCCTGTTCTGCCATTCATCATGATCATGGCTGATTGTCCAACTCAATAGCCTAATCCTGCTTTCTCCTCATAACCTTTGATCCCATTTGCCTCAATTGCTTTACCTAGACATCTCTTGAAAACATCCAATGTTTTGACAGCAACTACTTCCTCCACTAATGAATTCCACAGGTTCACCACTCATTGGGTGAAAAAATGTCTTCTCATCTCTGTCCTTAGACTGTGACCCCGGGTCCTAGACAGACCCACCATCAGGAACATCCTCCCTACACCTACCCTGTCCAGTCCTGTTAGAATTTTATAAGTCTCTATGAGACCCTCCCCATTCCTCTGAACTCTAGCAAAAACAATCCAAACCCAGTTACTCTCTCCTCATATGTCAGACCCACCACCCCGGAATGAGCCTGGTAAATCTTTACTGCATGCCCTCAAGAGCAAACGCATCCTTTCTCAGAAAAGAAGACCAAAACTGCATACAATATCTAGGTGTGACCTCACCGAGGCCCTGCATTACTGCAGCAACATATCCCTACTCTTGTATTCAAAACCTCTCACAATGAAGGCCAACATACCATTTGCCTTCTTTATCACCTGTTACATTTGCATACTTACCTTCAGCAATGGGTGCACAAGGATAGCCAGGACCCACTGCACACTCCCAATTTACAGTCACTCAGGTAGTAATCTGCCTTTTTATAAATTTAAAATTTACCAGCATCTGAAAAGACTGTGGTAATGATTATATTCCCTACAGTGTGGAAACAGGCCCTTTGGCCCAACAAATCCACACCCCCCCCCCCTCTTGAAGCATCCCACCCAGGCCCATTCCCCTATAACCCACGCACCCCTGAACACTATGGGCAATTTAGCATGGCTGATCCACCCAGCCTGCACATCTTTGAGCTGTGGGAGGAAACCAGAGCACCTGGAGGAAACCCACACAGACACGGGGAGAATGTGCAAATTCCACACAGACAGTTACGCGAGGCTGGAATTGCACCCAGGTCCCTGGCGCTGTGAGGCTGCAGTGCTGACCACTGAGCCACCGTGCCGCCCTAAACATTTTCAGTATGTTTGTTAGAGTCCTTGATAGAACTATTTCAATGAAAGTTTTCTAACCAAACTGTCAACCAAGATTTTAATTATGAGATGTTGCTGAACTAGTTCTGTATTTTTGACATTTTTGTTTCTTACTCTTTTATTTGGTGTTCTTGTCTCTGACAGTATATTTTAGCTGTTTATAACATTGTATAGTATAAGAGATTTTGAATTGCTACACTGCAATCACTGCTCTATTGTGCCCTTTTATGCTCTACTAATGGGGATTAAACATTAAAGGTGAAGTAAGGTGTGTTTTTCATGATAGAGTTGGTAGGATAGTGAACAGTAAGAATGAAACTTGAAAATATACAGCTTTCAGTTTGTTATTTAAATCTGATTCTTTTGTGTTGCACTACACGGGTTTCTAAATATATTCCTTCCAGACACCAGCTGCTGCCTCACTGCCAATGAAAGTGGGCAAGCTGGAAAAATCTTAACGTGTTGTGAAGACAGTTTTGCAGTTGCTCACAGAATAGATATTCCTGAATGAAGGGCTTGTATTTTTATAAAAAAAAACTTATCAAAGGATGGAAAGGATGGTGAATGTTAGACTATATGTATGTATTAAGCTGAGGACTTTTATTTGTATCTATTGACTGGACCATCCTTCCAGGGTGTAATAATTTTCATTCTCTCTAACACTTAGTGTTGTCAGCATATGGTTTACATGTTGGTACGCTGCCTGAATTGTACAGGGGAATATGGACATGATAACTCATGTTAAGGTGTATCATAAAGCTTTAAAGATTCCCAAAGTCAGAAGTCACATGACATCAGGTTATAGTCCTACAGGTTTATTTGAAATTACAAATCACCTTCATCAGGTGAAGTGACTTCACGTTTAATCTTACATTTTCAATGAAGAAAACTCCAGCATCTTCATTTTATTGGCAAAATTAAGGGCAAGCTGTATAAGCAGGTTTGTTAACTAATACTGTATTGTAACACAGGGGCATAGTGACAATGTTTGTAAATGCAGGATCTCGGCTAATGTCCCCAGGATATAGGTTGACATCCTACCATCACAGCTGGTGGAACGTAAATGTAGCCAATAACTAAAATCAATTAATTCATAAAATATCTCAAATTGAAAGCTGGCCTCAGTAAATGGTGCCTGGAAACTATCAATTTTGCTGAAAGCACGTCAGGTTAACTTTCTTCTTCAGGAAAGGAAGCTGCTGTCATTATCTGGCTTTCTTAGATGCGACTCCAGACCCAAATGAATTAATGAATGATTTTATTGTCACATGTATTTTACAGTGAGCAAAACAGTAAAATACAATAAGAAGCTTTTGCAATGTCACCGCAATCTGGCACAGATTCCGAAGCCCAGCCCTGAGCTTGTCACACATAGTAAGTAAGGGCTGACTCAAGTCCACACTGGGCCCACTCTCCTCCATGCTGGGCTCGCTTAAGACCCAGAACAAGCCCTCTTTCTTTCACGATGGGCCTGCTCATGGTCCGCACTGTGCCCACGCTGTTGCCACTGTTGATAACATCTAAGCTCGGGTAAGTAAACGAAAGAAGGAAAATAAAGGGGGGGAAGAAAAAAGAGGACAAGAAAAGTGTTCAGAGCAGACAAGCTCTGGCTCAGGATCTCTCCTCTGCTGCCATCTTGACCTGGGAATCTTTATGATACCCTCAGAAATGGCCCATAAATCCAATCAGTTGGAAATCCTCAGAAAAAAAGGTCCATTTCTGCACAGAACAACTTGCATGCAGAAGTGAAAGACGCTGACCTTTTTTGCAGGCTGTGTTGTTATCAGCAATCTGTTGTCAGGACTACAAGGATTAAGCCATGGCCACAGGCAAAAAAAAGCACCTTCAAAGGGGCTTCATTGCTGATCCCAGGGCTACCCAATCTGAATTTCCACTCCACAGACAACACTGCTGCCTCAGAGCTCACAGCTCCAATAGCCATCCTTTGATCTCAATAAATGTCATGAACTCAAGTTTCAGAACTCCCACCTCAGGTACTCGAGTAGTCGAGTTCATGTACAACAAAGCCTGGACAACAGCCAAGCTTAGGCTGGTAAGTGGCAAGTGACATTCTCACCCATATGAGTGCCTGACAATACTCTGTTCAATAACAGAGAAAATAATTCCTCTCGACACTCAACGGCAATAGCAGTGTTTAATCATCACCAACAACAGAGCAGGGGTTACCATTGAAAAGATATTGGTCTAGGCCAGCCCTATAAATATAAACAAAGTTAGTGGGAACTCTGTACTGAGCAACAGATCTCCTGTCTCCTCACAAACCTTCAGTCAGAAGTGTGACAAATGCTCCCACATGCCTGGATGAATGTAGCACCAACAACACTCAAGCATGTTGACCATATCCAGACAAAGCAACCCAATTGTTCGGCGCCACATTCATAAACCTGAAAATTCCCTGCCTCTACTACTGATGCACAGTGTGTACCAGTCATAAAATTCACTGCAACAATTCATTCAAGGGTTGTTTGACAGCACCTTCCAAACCAATGACTTTTGTCACTTGGAAGGGCAAGTATAAGGACAACAGATGCATGTGGACAGGGGCACTGACAAGTTCCCCTCCAAGCCCCACATAATCCCAGATTCTTTCACTGTTGCTGAATCAGAATCTTAGAACATCTTGCCTAGTAGTATGATGAATGTATGCACACTACATGGCCTGCATCAGCTCAAGACAGCTGCTTGCTTCTGCTTCTTCAAAGACAGTTTGGTATGAACAACAAATGCCTGCATCACATGAAAGAGCAAAGAAAATTCCTTGTCCATTAATAATGTGCACTTTTTTATTGCAGCACAGATTTTTCATTGAATATAAGAGTAATCTTGCTATTTTTGTACAATTTTAAGGCAGAATATTTATAGCAACAATCAACAAAATGTTATATTTTCAGCGGTATTAACATAGCTTTCTATGATCAAGTGTTTTTATTCAATAGCAATTTGTTTGATGCTACCCAAATCTTTCAAAAAGGTTTCAACCCATATCAGCAGCTCTTATTATGACATACAAACAGATTGCACAGTGAATTAAAAGCAATGATGCATAGAGTACAGAGACTTTTTTAACTTTAGATTTCATGTTTGAATGTTTAATGACCTATATATTCATTACTTAAACAAACAATATTTTACTCACTAGGGTTTGCAGAGTAACCCTAATTGAGGTTTATAAAATCATGAAGGGCTCAGATAAGGTGATTGACGTGGGTCAATTCCCTAGGGTGGGGGAGTTCAAAACTAGGGGCATATTTTTAAGGTGAGAGGAGAAAGATTTAAAAAGGACATGAGGTGCTTTTTTTTTAAACACAGAGAGTGGCTCTTGTATGGAATGAACTACCAGAAGATGTGATGTTTGCAGGTACAGTTACAATATTTAATAGACATTTGGATATGAATAGGAAGGGTTTGGAGGGATAGGGACCAAACGCAGATAGGTAGGACTAGTTTAGCTTGGGAACATGGTCAGTGTAACTGGTTGGACCGAAAGGTCTGTTCCCATACTGTATGACTCTGTGACTGTATGAGAGTCTGAATTCAATACCATTAAATTGAGGGAGTCTTTTACTTTTCAGGTACTGTGTTCCCTGCCTCATTTCGCAAGAAATCTGAGCAAAATGTCAACAAACTTTGAATTCAACTTTTCTGGCTGTAATTGTGGCCAACTCAATTCATTCTAGAACACACCCAATTCTAATGAATGCTACAGATGTCCTAATGAGGGGACCAGTCCTAAGATCTTGAACACATTTCACTTGGGCAGTGGTTGTCTAAGTATTAGCCTGCAGGAATCCAATGAAGGATATTGGGTTGGATTAAACGGTCTAAATCTAAAAATTATGATGTGTTAGATAAAGCTTACTCTTATTAATGTGCAACCAGTTCAGAAGGATTAAGGGAACAGAATAATTTGCAGATCTCCAAAATGTTCTGGTTTATTCATGCTGCTTTGTTCGTTGCTTCAAATATGTTCTTACCCCTTAGAAGACACACCCCACAAAGCCCACAGCTATTTTTAGGAATCTGCTGGATTTTCCCATTAATTTCCCATTAAACACACTGCAGAAAATTTGGACTCATAATTAATAATGCACGTGCCTGTTTAACGATGTGTTAATTGTTAATGCAAACTAGGCCAATCAATCTCTCCAGCCCAGAGCAGGAGTAATTTCAAATTTAAAAAGTCATGCTGGAAAAACTGAGTAGGTCAGCAGCATCTGTGGAGAGAAACTGTTAACTGTTTAAGTCAATGACCCTTCCTCAGAACTGAAGAAAGATGAAGATCTAAAAGCTTTTAAGATATGAAGATGAGGGAGGGGTGGGAGGAACAAAAGGGAAAGTCTGATGGTGTGAAGGGGAAGAGAGGTGAATAAATAAAATATTTCACAGGAATAGTTTAAACTGGTGATTCTCATTCCTAAATGAAACAAATTGTGGTTGGAAGTATCAGAAATTAAAAATTTAAGAAGGAACATTTTCTGCTGTCATTTTTAATTTCTTTATCTTTTCCTTCCATCTTTTGCTCTGTTTCTTTCTCGATCCATAAGCTCTTCTTCCACTCTTCCAGTGTCCCTGCCATCTACATGTGCAGGAAGTGTGTTCCGCTACATCCCAGCTCCTGTTTTTCCACATGGAGTGGTAGGAGCTGTGGGATGATACACTATGGAGCTTCCGTGAGGTTGAGAATGTTGTGAATAGCGCATTTAGTGACTGGGCCACATCACCAGTAAAGCCAACACAGAAGAGCTGAGTGACAAAGGTGGCACAGTGGATCAGGGGTTAGCACTGCTGCCTCACAGCGCCAGAAATCTGGATTTGATTCCACCCTCAGGTGACTGTCTGTGTGGAGTTTGTATATTCTCCCTATGTCTGTGTGGGTTTCCTACGGGTGGCCCTGTTTCTTTCCACAGTCCAAAGATGTACAGGGTAGGTGGACTGGCCATGCTAAATTGCCCCTAGTGTCAAGAGATGAATAGATGAGTTTGGTTATAGCGGGGTGGGATGCTCTGAGGCTTGGTGTGAACTTTTTGGGCCAAAGGGCCTGTTTGTACACTGTAGGGATTCAATGACAACCAGGAAAAAAAAATAAGCATAGGCAGCCTGTGCAGGAGTGCCTTATAGCCATTCCTCTCTAATAGGTACACCATTTTTGATACTGGGGTGAATGGCCTCTCAGGGAAAGTAGCAACAGCCAGATCAGTAATATGGTGATTGGCTCTGTTGTACAGCAGGGAGGGTCAAGTGTAGCCAAGCAGTAGTAGTGGAAGACTTATAGTTAGGGGCTCAGTTAGATGTTTCTGTGGTCATAAGGGAGACTCCAGAATGGTGTGTCACTTCACTGGTGCCAGAGTCAAGAATATCACTGAGCATGTACAGGATATTCTGAAGGGGGAGAATGAGCAGGTAGAGTTGTGGTCCACATTGGTACTAATGGCATAGGCAGAAAGAGAGATGACAGGATCTTGATCAGATGGGCCAGTTAGAAACAGATGGAGTTCAATTTACATAAATGTGAGATGTTGCATTTTGTAAAGGTAAACCCAGGGCAAGACTTATATACACTTAATGTTAAGGTCCTAGAGAGTGTTGCCGAACACCGAGACCTAGGAGTGCAGGTGCAAAGTTTCTTGACAATGGAGTTGTAGATAGACAGGATGGTGAAGAAGGTGTTTTGCATGGTTGCCTTCATTGGTTAGAATATTGAGTACCAGAATTGGGACATCATGATATGATTGTACAGGATATTGGTGGGGCCACTTTTAGAATATTGTGTACAATTTTGGTTGCCCTTCTATGGGATGGATGTTGTTAAACTTGAGAGGGTACAGAAAAGATTTACAAAGTTGTTGCTGGGGTTGGATGGTTTGACTTACAGAGACATGATGAGTATTCCAGGGCATGTTTCCCTGGAGCATCAGAGGCTGAGGGGTGACATTATAGAGGTTCATAAAATCATAAGGAGTATGGATAGGATAAATAGCCAAGGTTTTTGTTTCTCAGGGTAAGCGAGTCCAAAACTAAAGGGCATAGGTTTAAGGTGAGAAGGGAAAGATTTAAAAGGAACTGACTTGTAACTTTTTCACACAGAGTGTGGTGCGTGAATGGATTGAGCTGCCAGAGGAAGTGGTTGAGGCGGGTAGAATTACAACATTTAAAAGGTATCTGGATGGGTGTATGAATGTGAAGGGCTTAGAGCGATGTGGGTCAAATGTTGGCAGATGGCATTAGGTGGGATTTGGTTGACTGGTGCATGCAGACAAGTTTGATCAAAGAGTCTGTTCCTGTGCTCTATGACTCTCTGACGCCCCGCAAAGGGAGCTCAGGGGGTTAGGAAAGAAGTTGAAAAACAGGATCTCTGGCTTGTAATGTTGTGATTATGTCCTATGCCATGTGCCAGGGAGGCTAGGAATAGGAAGATAATACAATTAAATATGTAGCTAAAGAGTTGGTATAGAAGTGAAGGCTTCAGGTGTATGGATCATTAGGATGTCTTTCAAAGCAGGTCTTCTTTCATTTATTCATTTGTGGGATGTGAACGTTGCTGTCTGGCCAGCATTTATTTCCCATCCCGAGTTGTCCTCAAGAAGGTGGTGGTGAGCTGCCTTCCTGAACTGTTGCAGTCCACCTGCTGTAGGTTGACCCACATTGCCATTAGGGAGGGAATTCTGGGATTTTTACCCAGTGATAGCGAAGGAAAGGCAATATATTTCCATGTCAGGTTGGTGAGTGATTGGGGTGGCAGGGAAGGAGGGTATCTTGAAAGTGGTGGTGTTACTATTTATCTGCTGCCCTAGTCCTTCTAGATGGAGATGATTGTGGGTTTGGAAGGTGCTGTCTGAGGATGTTTGGTGAATTTCTGCAGTGCATTTTGTAGATAGTGCACACTGCTGCTACTGAGCGTCGGTGGTGGAGGGAGTGGATGTTTGTGGATGTAGTGCCAATCAAGCGGGCTGCTTTGTCCTGGATGGTGCCAAGCTTCTTGAGTCTTGTTGGGGCTGCAGTCATCCAGGCAAGTGGGGAGTATTCCAATGCACACTCCTGACTTGTGCCTTGTAAATGATGAACAGGCTTTGAGGAGTCAGGAGGTGAGTTACTCGTCTCGGTATTCCTAACTTCTGGCCTGCTCCTGTAGCCACTGTGTTTATGTGGTGAGTCCAGTTGAGTTTTTGGTCAATGATAAACCCCAGAATGTTGACTGTGGGATACCTGTTCAAGAAGGACATGTTGTACCTAAACTGCAGGGGCATCTCCTGTCAGCGAGATTTGCTTGTAACTCAAAAGTGTTGAACTAATAGCAGGGGGTCAGGAACCACAGCCGTAGCTCAGCAAGTGAAATACACGGGGAGGAGTCATAGATTAAGGCCTGTAAGGCTCAGAGAAAGAACAGACAAGGAGTGGTTACAGAACACAGCAGAACTGGCAGTCTGAGAGGTTTTTTTATGAAAGGAGTATGAGAGGTAAACCGGATGAAATTAGATCTTGGACTAATATATATAAAACTATGATGTTGTGGCTATCACAGAGTCTTGTTTGAGTGAGGGGCAAGACTGGCAGCTTAAATTCCAGGATTTAGATGTTTCAGTCAAACTATGATGTTGTAGCTATCACAGAGTCTTGTTTGAGTGAGGGGCAAGACTGGCAGCTTAAATTCCAGGATTTAGATGTTTCAGTCAAGCTAATGAGGGTTATAAAAAGAGATAGGGAAGCTGTGTTACCTATAAGGGAGAATATGACTGCTGTTCTGAGGAAGACCACCTTGGAGGGCTCATCCAGCAAGCCCTTACAGGTAGAGCTCAGGAATAGTAAGGGGGCAATCACTTTGATGGGATAGCAGAGTGGATATGTGGACAGATTATGGAATAATGTAAAAACACCAGGGTTGTTGTTTTGAGTGATTTAAATCTACCTCTCTATTAACCAGGACTCACTTAGCACCAGGGGCTTACATGTGAGGAATTTATTAGGTGTGTCCAGGATGTTTTGCTGAAAAAATATATAAGTAGCTTGATTAGGGAAGGGGCTATTGTAGAACTGGTATTGGGAAATGAGCCTGGCCAGGTGATCAAATTTTCAGTAGGGAGCATTTTGGGAACAGCAGCCATAATTCTGTAAGTTTTAAGTCACTTATGGTCAGGATAAGAGTAGTCCTTGGGTGAAAGTAATAAATTGAGGGATGGCTCACTATCACAATTTTAGGCAGGAATTGGGGAATGGGGGGATACTGTTTAAAGGTAAATTCACATCTAGTATGTTGGAACCTTCCAAATGCTATTTCAGTACAGTTCAGGACCTGCATGTTATTATGAAAGTGAAGAATAAGGATGGCAAGATTCAGAAACCATGCATGACAAAAAAAAATGAGCATACGCAAAAAGTAAAAGGAATATCAGGTTTGGGAAACTGAAGTCAGCTCTTGAAGAATACAAAGTTAGCAGGAAAGAACTCAAAGAAGGAATTAGGAAAGTTAAAAGGAGTCATGAAATTCTTTGGTAAACAGGATTAGGGAAAATCCCAAAGCTTTTTATCCATTTGTAAGGAGCAAAAGGGTAGCTTATTCAAAGACAAAGGAGAAATGTATATGTGGAGCCAGAGGAAATGGGTGAGGTCTGTAACAAATGCTTTGCATCAATATTCACAAAGTTGGTGGGCAGTGAGTTCCAGGAAAGGTATGTTGATATGCTGGGGTATGTCAACATAAAAAGGAAGGTGGTGTTGAGTGTTTTGAGAAGCATTAAGGTAGACAAGTCCCCTGCACCTATGGGATCTATGCCAGAATACTGAGGAAGGCAGGTGAGGAAATTGTTGGGGCCTTGTATGAATTATTTGTACTCTCTTCAGTTATAGAAGACATCCTAGAAGACTGGAGAATAACCTACATTGTTACTTTGCTTAAGGGGGCAATGAGTACAATCTGGGAAACTGCAAGCTGGTGAGCCTTAGATCAGCAGTAGGGGAATTATAGGAGAAGAATTTAGTGATAGGATTTATTCATACTTGGGAAAGTATAGACTTATCAGTAATAGGTGAAATGGCTTTGTGCAGAGAAGGTCATGTCTCACAAACTTGATTGAATTTTTTGTGGAAGTGACAAAAGTGATTGATGAGGGCAGGGTGGTAGATGTTGCCTACTTGGGCTTTTACAAGGTTCCACATGGCAGGCTGATACAAAACGTGAGCTGGTAAAATGGATGCAGAGCTGGCTTAGTCATAGAAGACAGACAGTAGCAGTGCAAGGGTGTTTTTCAGATTGGACTAGTGGTGTTCCACAGGGATCAGAGCTGTCAACCCTGTTGTTTGTAATATATGTAAATGATTTGGTAGAGAATGTCGCTGTTCTGATTAATACGTTTGCGGAAGACACAGAAGTGGGGGAGCTCTAGATAGTAAGGAGGATTGCCAGAGAATGCAGCAAGACATAGATAGGCTGGTGGTTTGGGCAGAGAAATGGAGGATGGAGTTTAAACCTGGCAAATGTGAGGTCCATTTTGAGAGCTCTAATGCAGGAGAGAAGTATATAGTCAATGGTAGAACCCTTAGTAACATCAACACACTGAGATATCTAGGTGTACAGGTCCATAGTACTCGGAAAGTGGCAGCACAAGAGGATAAGCTGGTAAATAAGGATATGGCACATTTGCATTCATCACTCGGGGTATAAAAATTGGCAAGTCATGTTGCAGCTCTATAGAACTTTAGTTAAGCCACATTTGGAATATTGTGCATGGTTCTGGTCACCACACACAGCAAGAAGGATGTGGAAGTTTTGGACAGGGTACTGAAACAGTTCGCCAGGGTGTTGCCTGGTTTAAAGTGTATTAGCCAGGAGGAGAGGTCGGCAAACTTGGTTTGTTTTCACTTTAACGTCATAGGATGAGGGACAACCTGATAGAAAATCACACAATTATGAGAGGCATGGATAGAATGAAAGTCAGAGTCCTTTTCAGAGGGTAGAAATATCAATTGCAAGTGGGCATATGTTTAAAGTAAAATGGGGTGGGTTTAACGGAGATGTGAGAAACAGGGTTTTTTTTACACACAGAGGTAAGTGCCTGGAATAAAGAACAAAGAGCAAAGAAAATTACAGCACAGGAACAGGCCCTTCAGCCCTCCAAGCCCGCGCTGATCCAGATCCTCTATCTAAGCCTGTTGCCTGTCTGTATCCCTCAGCTCCCTGCCCATTCTGTCTCGATACATCTTAAAGACACAATCGTGCCCGCCTCTACCACCTCCACTGGCGACTCGTTCCAGGTACCCACCACCCTCTGCTTAAAGAACTTTCCATGCATGTCTCATGTGCTGTCAGAGGAGATGGTGGGGGCAGATACAATAAGCAATATTTCAGAGACATCTTGGCAGATATATGGAAAGGCAGAGATTAGAGGATACAGATTGCACAGAGGCAAAAGGCTTTCGGTTTAGAAAATCATCATGTGTCAATGCAGTCTTGGTGGGCCAAAGGTCCTGTTCCTGTGCTGTATTGTTCTTCTTGGTTATTTATTCTCTGTTTCAGGAGACAGATTGTCGTTCCATCATTCACGCAGGCCCAGAATGGTCCGTCAGCCTGATGGGATTGTAACCAGCCTTCCCTCCCCGGAAAGGTAGTGAGCAAAAATGAATGAATGATTTTATTATCAATTTTATTTTAGAGTGTGAAAAACAGTAAAATACAATGAAAATTTTTTCCACTGTTGTCTCAATCCAGTGCCATTTTGAATAGTTTTATGAATAAGAAAAAATAGAAAGGTCTAGCTTAAAGACAGGCCATCAGCCCTGATCCAGCTCAGCATCAATAACACAAGTGTAACCATCCCTCCTTCAACTCCTCACCGATGTCTACACCAGACCCAACCAATATTGAAGTCACCAACTTCAGGCACCATCCTTCTCCAGCAGGCCGATTCTGCTCATTCACCGTCTCACCTCTGACTGTGCCAGACTCACCAACATCAGAGTAGCATCTCTCGCTGCTGGGCACACCTCATCGATGTCATTTTGATGCACTCCTGCCACTGCTCTGCTGCTGCCAGTGTTGGACCCAGCCAACAACCCAGTCACTGGTCCTCAGGCACCACCTTTCATCACCGAGACTATCTCGCTGAAGTCGCCTCCGTCAATTGTATTACCCAGCCCCATGCTCACCCCAGAAAACTAAGTTGGGGCTCACATGCCACTACCACTAGGTATGCGCTGGACCCACTCGAGACCATGCCAGGATTCCTCATCGCTACCAATGCCATCAGAGCTCAGGACAAAAGATAAGTAAAGGAAAACCAGAAAGTAAAGTAAGTAAAGAAACAAAAAACAGGAAAAGGAAAAAAATAAACAAAAAAGTGGTCACAGCTGTTGAGTCTTGGTGCAGGAGCCCTCCTCTGCCACCATCTTGACAAGGTTCTGTCTGTCCTATGTTCGAAAGATTCCACTTGAAGGGCCTGGCAGATACTGTTCCAGCAAGATCTAGCCAATAACATTTCAATGCTCTCATTTGTTTTCAACAAGCCCTTCCAGCAATTTGACAGATGTCCCATTATAAGGGTGAGAACATCTAGGAATGCAAGTGGGAGGGTGCGAATTGCAAATATGAAGGTGTTGAAGCATTGGGAGCACATGTTGATTAACAAGGGTGATGAGTGAGCATAGGTTAGCGTAGAACAGGATAAGTGAGGTAACATTTTAGAGGAGATGAAGTTTGTGGAAGATGGAAAGTGGGACATTGGCCGGAACATAGGTCATGAAGATCTATCACGATCAATGCATGAGCTTAACAGAGTCACACAAAATTCCTTTAACCTCAATGAATATGGAGCCATCAACCTTTGAATTTAATATTTTTACTAGTCATGTACCTGACTGACAAATTATTGAGATTCAATGGGCTCTTCCATTTACTGTTTCTTGGGCTTAAAAAAATCGAACAGCTTTTAGAATCCGTGTAACCTGCTAAGTATTTTCTCTTGGTTTTCCTATGTAGCCAAAATTGAGTTAAAGAATGAATTTGATGGTTTTAAAAAATGTTATTTTAAAAGGTTGAATCATTATGTAAAATTTGCCAAGAACAATTGTTAGCTTTATACACCTGTTTATATCATACTCCATCTTTCAGATTCTTGCAGTCTGAGTAGCAGCTGTGTTGAGTTCATGTCACCTGAACTACACTGAAAATGAATGACTACCTCCTTTAATTTCCAAATCTGTTGGTTTATTCTCTTCAACAAGTAACTGAAGCAATACCAAAATTAACCTTGGAGTGGAATTGCTAAAATGACCCATTAGAGTAATCTAACATTCAGTTGACATTATGCAAATATGATACCTGCATAAATTATATACACATGCACATATATTAATATCATAAACCAATCTGGGTAAATTTCATCAATGTCAGTGTGCTGTAGTGTTGCTGGTCTTAAATCATGTATGTCTATATTCAACACAAGTGTTTTAGAGGAGCAACTCAGAATTTCTAAACATCAATAATTTGGATCAAATGTCATTCATCTTCAAATATGTGAACAGTTTTGCCACCTTAACTCCTTGTTTTAGACTTAGGTTTTCTCTTTTCTCTCTGACCCTATTCCTTCGATGAGACATGAAAATGTCTACCCAAACCTTGAAGGATTTGGATGAAAAATGATTTCAGCCTTCAGGGCTTGACGAGATCGAAAACAATGTTAATGCAATGTACTGCTGAAAGACAAACTACTTACCACGATGAGCTGCCTCTCTTTCTTCTTCCAAGATGATACACGACTTGTTAACAGAAAGTATTTAGGGCAGAATTCTATTTCATTCAGGATTGCTATGTTTGAATGGGCAGTTTAGATTGCTGTTTACCCCATTCTATTTCAGGTTCTTAGTGCTCGATTCAACAGTCTGTTGAACACCTGAGCTCCATTTCCCATTTGGGATTATTTGTCATTTATTTGACTTCACAGTTAATGCGTTTGGAGGCCTGTGAATAAAGACTCAATGCTGACATTTAGGTTTTCTGCCTGCAGGAATCTCATAACTAATTTGTAATGCCTGTCAGTCATTGCTGGACCTGCTTTGGCAAAACAGTATTATTTCAAAGTTCCCATGCCAAACATTGTGCTCTGGAGAGCATCAATCAACAGTGTATTGTGGAAAGAGTATGAAATATTTCTTTTGGCACAAAGTAGCAGCTACATTAGCTTACACCAAATAACGTCAGCAGTCCTAAAAAGTTAAAAATTACTGCCATAACAAAGGAAAAGAAAACCTATAGACCTGTGTCTTGTGCATTAATTCTGAATTTACAATTTGTACAAAGGAAAAACATTGCCAACCTTTCCTAATGTAGTGGCAAATGAAAAGTCAGCCTCATTTTCAGATTCATATTCATTTAACTTAAGAACAGCAACAATGCTATGCATCAATCTGAAGTTCTACAGTAAACAGATATTTGTGATTACGTTAAAGCGAATCTTGTCAGTCTTATTGTCAATTGAACAGCAAAAATTTCAAATGTTCTCATCCTAAAGTAATGTACATCACTGTTATTCCTCACCATTAAATGCCTACTGCCATAAGGGGAATGATTTTCTGTGGATGGCTGACATTAATGCCAGCCAAGATGCTTCATTTGGTTTGTGTGAGAATTTTCCTCCTCCAAGGTTAAATCTGAGTTTTAATCATTGTCAGAGTATTGTAATTTAATGGGTATTGAGTATCTAGAATTATTACAAGGCAGGAGATTCATTCAGAGCTTGGGACGACATCATCATAAACTATGGTCCTTGAATTTATTTTATTCTGTTATGGGATGTGGGTATCATTGATTAGGGCAACATTTCTTGCCTACTGTTATTGTTCTAGAAATGAACAGCTTAGTAGGTCATTACTGACAGGAGCAAAGCACCAACTATCATGTGGATCTGGAGATAAATATAAGTTAAATCAGATTTTCTTTCTCTAAGGACATTGGTGAAACAAAACGGTTTTTACAACAATTGATAATTGTTTCATAGTCATTAATATTGAGACTAACTTCAAATTCCAGATTTTTTCTGAACTGGATATTAATTCCTCCAACTGTTATGGTGGGATTTGAATGCATCTCAAAAGATACTTACACAAGTACAAACAGAAATTGCTGGAAAAACTCAACTGATCTGGCAGCCTCTGTGGAGAGAAAAAGAGTTAACATTTCAAGTCCAATGACACTTCCTCAGAACTTCTCTTCTCAAACTTGAAATGTTAACTCTGTTTTCACTCCACAGATGATGCTGCAAAACCTACAGAGTTCCTCCAGAAATTGCTGTGTTTCTGAATTTCAGGTCTCTAGCACCTGCAGTTCTTTGCTTCCACAACAGAAGGTTAGCCTGGCTCTCTGAATTAGTGGTTCAGGAACACTACGACAGCTTTAGCACCTCATCTTTAAAATCAAAATTATAATTCCTCTTGACATTTTATCACTATCTCAGCATGGCACGATAGCTCAGTAGTTGGCACTGCTGTTTCAGAGTGCTTGTGATCCAGGTTTGATTCCACTGATTGTGTGGAGTTTGCATGTTCTCCCCATGTCAGTGTTGGTTTCTTCTAGGTGCTCTGGTTTCCTCCTATTGTTCAAACATGTACATGTTAGGTGGATTAGCCATGGGATTGCAGGATTATAGGGATAGGGTAGGGGTTGGGTCTGGATGCTCTTCAAAGAGTCAGTGTGGAATTATTGGGCCAAATGGCCTGCTTCCACACAGTTGGCATTCTATAACTCATATTTTACAAATGATCAATACACATTTTTCTGAGACTTGTTTCTTTGTTGTTTTATTGGAGATGGTCACTGACTAACTTTAAATGGGTTCGCATCCTGGCTAAAGTGAGGACATGAGTCTTTGTGCCCTCTGACTTCACTGACTGAAAATTCAGAAGAAGAAAGTTCAGTTGTTTCTCAGCATTGAAATGCTAAAGACTCTGTATCCTTGACTTAAGGTGAAGTTCTTCTCCTTTTAATTCATTTTCTAGTTTCTTTTGGCTGACACTTTAGAGAAGGCCAGATGGAGTGCATAATATCAGAAATGCCTTCAGAGGAAGCAAGCATTAAACTGAAGCAATGCCTGACTTCTCAGGGGGAGCAAAATAATCCCAAGGCACTATTCAAAAAAAAGATGGAGAGTTCATGTGTCCAGTCCAATGTTTATCCTTCAATGATCATCATTAAACACATAGACCATCTGGCCATTGATCTCAAAGCTCTTTCAAGCTGGTTGCGGTTTGCAACTCTCTGCCAGAATTCATACAGTAACAATAATGAGATTTTAGATGTCCTAATAGCAATAAAGCACATTTGAACACTCTGAGATGATATTTATATATATGATACATGCAAATTTTTTTTTAAAAAAGCATTTTTCTTTATTTTGGCACTCATGACAATGAATGATATCAGTAAATATGAATGCTCCATATCTGTATGATTTAGGCATCATAGGACAACCTGTCATCGAGGGAAAAAAAATGTAGAATGGCTTGCTTTCTCTTTAAGGCACAGAGTACACTACCTAACATTTCTAGGCAGAATAGCATAATGAAATATGGGAATCAAGATTCTTTGCTGCAACAAAGCAGCATTTTCATCCTACACAGTTGCCATGTTTTAATTTGATTTAGTGGTATTTGTGCCATTTGTGCATGCATATTAACTATAAATAGAATATTTTGGTTTTTGTTCTGCTGCTAAAAAATATTTATAGAGATTGCTGAGATTACCTTCATTTAAGTAACTTTTACTCTGGCTTCATCTTGTCATGATACTGCAAGAGTGAGCGAGATCACGTGACATTGCATCATCTCTTGTGACGTTATATGCTGTTCAATACCATATCAAACTGTCAGTTTGAATGCCATATATTCCTCAAAATAACTCCCTGATTTCATAGGTGGAATTACATCAGGGTAGGAGTGATTTAGTCTATGGCAAGATGTGTGACAGAATCAGACAAAGAACTAAGAATGCCAGTGCATTCCGGGTTACCTGCTCAGCTATTCAGGGATGGCACATAGTAAAAGGGGTCAGGGTTGAACTGGAGGCATGACATAGGGGCATGGTAGGTATTTGATAAAGCAAGTTTGGTAAGACACAGCAAGAAAACTTGTGGATCTCACTGCAAGTATCACTCTGCACATCTTTATGTGGCAATCTGTTTTCACCCAAAAAACTAAGAACCAGCCCTACATCTCTCCCAAGTTGTTGACTTTAGTTTGATTTTACAAAGGCAGCCATGTGGTAGATCCACAAACACACTTGAATGTGTTCTCAACTGTTTTGGAGGAAGTTAAGAACTTGAATCCTCTGCATGTTCTCCCAGACTCTGTTGGACAGGAAAAGAAGTGATAGATGATACCAGTTCATCAATTAGACTGTCACTTTGATCTCTTAATGAACAGAATATCTCTGGTCTTTGTGACTGTGTGGATGAGTACGTTGATTGTGTAGAATATTTCATCTGTGTAAAGTGTCTGCTCTGTCACACCATACCATTTTTGGCTTGAATGTGATGGATCTATGGATGAAGTGTCTGTTCCACTATGCTTTGTATCATTTAGCTTTGACTAGGATGATCCTCATCCTCTTTCTCCCTCATTCCTTTTAAGTCATCATCTTGTGCACTTGATCATACGTGGGAGAGCAGGAAGGTTAAGTTTTCTCTCTTCTTTCCATTCGGAGTTTACATGGAAATAAATCTCTTGGGAGTGGAGTTCAACAGTAAGTATAAGATAAATATCAGTTCATGTCTTTGGTAATAATTTCACTGGACCCATTGCCATTTCACTGCTGGCCTGAGGGTGTCTTCATGAATCCAAATGGTGCTGTGAACTCTTTGAAATACTCAGTGGCAAATTATGGCTCATTGTCTGAGATTACAAGGATTCTATATGTAGCTAAGATCCCCCTCAACAAATATAATCGCTGCTTCAAACATTTGATTCTGCAGTTTCTTGACATCCATCCATCAGGAGTAATCTCCACTACAATTAAGTACTTCTTATTGAAACAGATCCATCCTAGGCCATTGCTATATTTGTAAGGAAAGGAAAATGACACCAACACTTTTTTTTTGTCTAATGAATCATGAGTAATTCATTGATATTGCTTCTTCCAATAATTTTGAAAGACAGGGCGGCTAAACTAAATATCTTGCTCTAGCTCAACATGTTGTGATAGCCAGATGCCCCTGGAGAAATTGTTGGGGTCTATTGAGGTTACTGGAGTGTCAGAACAGTCAACCTCTCATCATACATGAATCAGTTATGAACTGCACTGTAGTGCCGTCTATCTCTATAATACTGAGAATGTACTGCATGGCATGTATGCCCGCCATTGTTAGACTCATAATCTGTTACAAGAGCACATTTTTCATCAAATCTCTCCACGCCTCTGCGTTGCTGAGTAGTTGCTGGAAGAGCTTTGGTTGCTATTGATCTAAAACTTTATAACATTCAGTTCTTGATAAAGGGCAACTTCAGTCTGTAGATGCTTGACTGTATACACAGTTGGGCTTTAAAGATGACGCCAAGGATGTTGGGATATCCTGGCAGTGCTGAGTATTTCCACTGATGGTGAGCAGGTAATAAGTGGAATGAGGTGAGTTTGGATGATTAACACAAGAAAACTATTAGGGTTCATGGAAAGGAGCCGCCTATCAAACATGTCAGAAATTACACCTAGCTGATTTTTGGTAAGATTCAGTCTTCTGGCTTCATTTCTGAACATAGAGTGATTTGGTATGCTGTCTTCGGCTTTACTAGAACCATGAACAGCAAGGGAAATTCAGCTCTGAAGCTTTTCTGCGAATCTTCTTTGCTTTCCCGTTCCTCCATCCTGTAACTCAAATGTAAATTGGTACAGGTTTTCCTGCTTAAGCGTGAGCAACTCCTTGTTTTGGATCACATGCAATGTTTTAGTGAGTTTCTCTCCCTATACAGATTCTTGTTTACTTCTCACAGGATATCAGGGAGTCAATAGCTTTCTGCTTGGCTTCTGGATTGCCCTAAAGAAACACATCTCAATATCATTGATATCTTCAATTTTCTGGATCTTGTCACCTTTTGAAGGTACTTCTTTTTGCTTCTTATGAACCAACATCTTCACGTTACGCACAGCCATGAAGTGATACTCATTCTTAAATAAATCTCTCTCAGGTGGAGCCATTTCTCAACCATTTTCCTTTCCCACCACACAAATGACAGTTAGCTGGGCTGACGACTGCTCTGTCTGCCTCCTGCTTTGGTACAATGACCTTTCTAATTTTACGTTTGACATATTCCAATGACTTGGGCATTTTTGGGATATTGTTTTCCACGTCACTCCCAAACACCAAATGATTTTGCTTCCTGACCTCAGATCACCTGCCCATTTGAATTGCCTTTATTAATGTTTAATCATTTGTTGAATCCAAGCGGTCAGATAAAGTTTCAACTGAAATTCGGATGACAATTCTGTCCCTCATTTGTTCTTTTTTTTAGCTGCCTTGTTCACAGTTACCTGCACATCCGTACAGTACATTGATAAAAGTATCAATACTTTCCCCATGCTGCAAAGTGTACTTGTCAAATTTAGCCTGCTAGCTAAACTACTAAACAAGCCCATGAGAGGACTGAAACCAGCTCCCAGAAATAAAGCCCAGCACTTTACACAATCTTCCGGCTTAACTGTCTTCCCCCTGCCAATACTAATTGCAAAAACAATCAGTGGACCCATAATCCAGCCAATTATCTATCATAATAGCCTTTCATCATCCACTTTGGATACATGGAAAAGGATACTGTTGTAATGCCTGCTGATTTCAGAATTTCTTGAGGATTAATTTGGTGAGAATAACAATAAATTGAACTAAAATCTTCACTACAGAATAATAACAGACATGGATACAGTTATGAATCAAAGGCTGTACCGCCTATCTGGATTTCTAGAGCTGCAGCTCTACTCCATCATCTTCATTTTCTAGTCACCATAATGATATCCGAACTATTGTTCAGCGACAGCCAATCTCTGGAATTAAACATGTTAGTGGCAGCCTTCTGAAAAGGGCCTGAGTTCAGGGAGCAAGTTCGAGGTGCCATGAACAGTGGAAACCCCCGAGGCAATGATCTAGTTCTCTGTTTCTCCACCACATTTTAGAAGCGTTGCAAGAAGGTTCACAAAATTATTTGTAAGGTTAATTGTAATCAGTGTAAGTTATTTCGTAATATCTACACCCAGACAGATCATTTTACTTCTCAAATACTGTTCCACTTATCTAAATTTGTTAATGTATTGAATTGCAATTACAATGATTATCAGAATATTACAAGTCAAGAATGGTACAGGATAACATATTGCACTCCTGAATTCAACACTGATTGTGAGTGATTAATTAAGACATTTCTTTTTATTACGCTGTTCTCCCAGCAGCCAGTTCTGATACACTTTTCATCTCATTAAAATTATAATTACATCTCCTAGTTCAGTAACCTTAATGAAAATGGGAAAATAAAAACCGCCAAAGCATGGATTAATTTATTCCCCGCCCTTCAGCATGCTTATGGATTGATATGAATAGGCCGGATTGATATTGTTGGTAAAAAGAATGTAAAAGGTAAATTCAAAGCAACTTTGAATCAGCTTTGTGAGTTGGAGGTGAATGAATTGCTTTTGCTAGCAGACGATTAGATTCCCTACAGTGTGGAAACAAGCCCTTTGGCCCAACAAGTTCACACCGCCCCTTGAAGCACCCCACCCAGACCCATTCCCCTATAACCTACACATCCCCTGAACACTATGGGCAATTTAGCATGGCCGATCCACCTAGCCTGCACATCTTTGGACTGTGGGAGGAAACCAGAGTACCTGGAGGAAGCCCACACAGACACAGGGAGAATGTGCAAACTCCACACAGACAGTCACCCAAGGCTGGAATCAAACCTGGGTTCTTGGTGCTGTGAGGCTGCAGTGCTAACCACTGAGCCACCGTGCCACCCCAAATGTTATCATTCACAAAGTCGCATAAGAATTCACATAATGGATACTTTCTCAACCAGTTGTGCTTAAATCTGTGCAAGATGAATGTTTATTTTCTATTTAAAGTGTTGGGAGCCTGGATAGATGTTGAGATAGCAGAGAGTTATAAATGCACTAGAGTCATAAGTTTTTGAAATAGGTGTCCTGAAACATAATTCTTGTCAAGCAAACAAAATGAGAGATGCTGTTAGTAAGTAACGTTGTGACTGAATGCAAGAGAAGACTAACATATGCCTATGCTGAGGTGGTTTGATAAAACTCATCAAATTAAGAGGAGAAAGTTAGTTCAAATTTTAGACTTGATATTAAGGTGCACATAACGAGTTAGTGTTACATACTAGATTATCAGAACACGAGGGAAAGTTGCAATATGGCCTATCATTGTGTTACATGTTATTCATATTCCTGTCGCTTAAATTTGGCTTCAACATTGAGATACAATGGAGAGAATTTAATTCCCCTTCAGGAGAGGGCAGGGAGGTACAGTTGGGAGGAAGACTATAGAATCAGGAGTCAAAGAGATGGTATGTGATGTACATTCACTCCTGGAGGCCAATTGAGACCCTTTAATGGTCAATTCATGGTCGTGTGATAATAGAATTCATACAATATGGAAACCGGCCCTTTGGCCTAACAAGTCCACACCGAACCTCAGAGCATCCCACCGAGACCCATTCCCCCTATTACCTACCTAATCTACACATCCCTGAACACTATGGGCAATTTAGCACAGCCAATCTACTTAACCTGCACATCTTTGGACTGTGGAACGAAGCTGGAGCACCTGGAGGAAACCCATATTCACGCCCGGAGAATGTGCAAACTCCACACAGACAGTCGCCTGAGGCTAGAATTGAACCCAGGTACTAAGCGCTGTGAGGCAGCAGCGCTAAACACTGAGCCACCGTGCTGCCCCAAAGTGCCTCATGAGTGCCTCATCCCACTGCCAATGGGAGAAAGCCAGCCATTATTGGGGCCTCTATATGTTATGTGGGAACAACCCAACAAAAGCAGGTGGCCTCCCAACCTTGGGGCTTGTGGGAGTGGGTGATAGTCCCTTTGGTCAGATGGCATACAGATCCATTGGCGACATCAACAGCAACAGCGAACTCTGCTGATTGACACCCCTGCTTCATGACAGACCCCATCAAGCTTTATGAACTCAATTACACTCAGAGATCACCTCGCCCATGCTGGTTGGACAGGATCTGCTGTGTGGGACCCCCTTGTCACCACCCAGCCACAAACCCCAATGACACTATACACAAATACGTGGTCAGGTTATCCTAGGGGAAGGATGGAAGATGAAGATTAAAACTTAAAGACTGCTCCGTTCTGACTCAGGACCCAGGACTTGAAGGTTAGTAACCACAGGATAGGAAATTGTGGAATACTTCTATGTTGATACTGTCTAATTTAGGCTGTGCAGAAATGAGTTAAAATAATACATGACAAGGAGCATGAAGTCAGGAAACTTCAGCTTTATGAAACTGTACATAT
Source organism: Stegostoma tigrinum (assembly GCF_030684315.1). Taxonomy (NCBI): domain Eukaryota; kingdom Metazoa; phylum Chordata; class Chondrichthyes; order Orectolobiformes; family Stegostomatidae; genus Stegostoma; species Stegostoma tigrinum. The sequence continues at coordinate 39,735,285 of NC_081360.1, read as the reverse complement.
TGCTGTAACTGCAAACTGCCTTTCCCTAACCTGAGAAGTCACGTAGATCAGATAGCAAAAAGCTAGGGCTCACAGCATCTGTACACTCTTATCTTCACCACATTCCGCTTCAATTAATGTATGACTGGTTACCTAAGTAATGACCTTGCCTTGCTAAAATGCGGTACAATTGCAGTTTGTTTTAACTTGTTTAATCAGAGCCTCCCTGACCGTCCTGTGAGACTGTGTCCTGGAGCTCCCCCTGCTGTAATCGATAGCAAGCTTGAATGAAGAAGTGCTACCGCCGAAACAAAACTCTCGCCCTCGTGGTGTGTCTTTTAGAGTTCGAAAAGACGCCCTACAGATTGGTGCTGCGAGCAGGGTGCTCCGTCTGAGTCCACTATGATGTGTCTATTATTGGAGTGTATGCGTTATTTTACCACCCTCTTCAGTTAGAATAGACGTATCTCTGGTATTGACACTGTAAATTGCCCAACCGTGGGGAGACCTGGGAGGTACGAGAATCTTGACTACAGGGTAGCCCCCAGGTAATAAGTGTACAGTAAGTCTATTAATATGGCGATGGACCAACCCTTAATCGCAGGGAAAGAGACCATTGTCATAAGCCAAATATGAACATCCCGATGATGATGATCACTGGCCAGGCCCAATAAACGAGGACATCAGTCATTAAATTCAGTCCAAAACTTGCCGAGAGGAATTTATTCCATTGTCATAAGCTATAGGTCTTTGAACATCATTGCTAATCCTTCATTGCCAGTCCATTATTTTTTGCTTTCATTAAGATGCACTGCCAATTGAATCATAGTGCTCATATATTAAATGTCACCTTGACTAGTATGAGGCAAGGTAGTAAAATTACTTTATGAAAGTAAGTGTTTAGTTAGCTTGAGACAAAACTGCTAACTGAATCCACATTTTGTTGTTAATTTTAATCTTCAACTGACCAACAAAAAATGAGTTAGATCACTTCCTCATTCAGATTACATGCAGTGCCAGTATTAGCATGTAGCGTCCTAAAGGCAGATGATTACCAAAACAGATAGGAATTTCATAGCTGAATGTAGGTCAGAGTACTTGTGATATAATTTACAGTTTTAAACAGGGCCTAGAGGGGAGAAAAAAACCTCTTTCTCTTTCCCATTTGGCAGAAGTGTGGCTACGCTGGTCAAAAGGTGATCATTGAGTAAAGCTAAGACTTTTCATTGTACAGGTTAGGAGGAGGAAAATTACTTTTCTGGGTTCTACAAGAAAAGCCATAGCTTTTCCAGGCCTTAGTTCCCTGTCTCACCCTCCTACTTATCACCACTTTCTCCTCATTAGACCCTCCAAATTATCCACCGATATGATAACAAGAATCTATCGTTGCATTAGAAAGTACAGGTTCAAGTCACACCCGCCTGCCCCAGAGGTGTGTCATAACACTCTCAATTAGGTCTATTAAATATATTTAACCTGATGATTCATGTGGTTTAGTGGTAATGTCTCTATATCAGGGCAAAGTTCAAGTCCCATGTGCTGTGGAGATGTGTCGTAGCAAATCTGAACAGGTTGATTTAAAACGGTAAGTTATAATCAGGATAATGAATGCCGTCTAAATAGTTGCTTGCTGGAGGCTGTTTCTTCAAGTGAATCTGAGCTGGAATGTAACCCAACAATACTTAAACAATCCCTTGGCAGTTATGATAGTCAAAATGCCCTGCTGTGTTGGCTTGTCAGGAAATCAACTCAGGAGCAAATCTGATTTGTGGGCAGGGTAAAATTCTTAGATCTTTTTGAAGAAATATTAAATTGAGAATAATAAATGCTATTTGATTTAAATAATTTAGAGAGGTCAACACATAATTTAGAACAGGAGTAATTTACTCACAAAATATGTTTCGAAAATACTGTGTTCGATGAATCACAATGCTGATCATCTCAGTTGATGAGCTCTGACTAATTTTACTTAAGTGCTAGAAGCTGCCAAGCATAGATATTTGGTGAGATATGCCTTGGCAGTTAACACCAGTAACAGAAGCACAGCAGTGTTGATAAGTATACACCTGTATAATGTTATTCTAATTGTGGAAGTATGTGGCATTGTTGTATGCAGTGTTGTTGATAGATGGGTTCCAACTAATAAATCCAAAAATAAAACAGCCTTCCACTAAACCAGTGATAATTGAAGCATTTTGTTTCTCCTAGAATTGAACAAATAAAGATTATTACAGTCTGTACATCTCACACCTGCAGCAGGCTAAGAGCGGTATTGTCCAACACATTCGAAATTAAATACTAGTAGCGAATTGGGAATTCAGATCAAGCTAATTGCATCAGAGATAATGGGAACTGCAGATGCTGGAGAATTCCAAGATAATAAAATGTGAGGCTGGATGAACACAGCAGGCCAAGCAGCATCTCAGGAGCACAAAAGCTGACGTTTCGGGCCTAGACGCTTCATCTTGCTTCTTGGTTAGTAAACAAAAAATAATAATAGACACCATTGTTGCACACGTGATCTCAGTACTGATAGTTGCATAGTGTATCCATTAGGAGATTTTTTTAAAAGTGATTAGTTAGGAATTTAACCTTTTGTGCTTTTTTATTGGTAAAACACTGTAAGGTTGAAACCAAAGTATGTGAGTGGGTTTCATCGACTTGCAATTTTTTTTTGAATGTTGTGAGTGCTTTACCTCTTTGGATATCAATAAAATCGTGCATGGAGCAATTATTTTAAGACCTTGGAAAGAGCAACACATTTCCCTGTATTATATGTAAACTAGTTTCTGTGAAAGCTAGTGGAAGTAGTTAAAAGTGTTTGCTCAGTGCTTTTGTGTAACACAGATGAACACATCAAATACCAACTCCATGGAAGCAATAGGAACATTTTATCAAAAAGGTAAATGTGATCATAATCAGTTACACTATCAGAGTAACTACTTGGAGAAGAAAGCAATCCCGATGATCAGTATTCAATCGCACGCTGGTTAGAGAGCAGGGTTAAATCTGGTGCATCTCATTCTATTAGTCAACATTCTCAACATTCAGTCTGTTGAACTCACAGTACTTTTTCGCATCTGTTGAACCAAACTCTAATACTCCAGTTAAATGTAATACATGCGGACATTTCACAGGAACACAGAAATAGGCATGGGCACTCAGTCCTTTGTTTGGTATTCAAGTAAATCATAGCCATCTATATTTTATCACTATCTACCAAGCTCAGTTACACAATCCTAGATCACCCTGCCTAAAAAAATACTAATCTCCACTCTAAAATTTTCAATTGTCCTAATCTAAACAGTGTTCCTGATTTCTACTTTGTTTGTGTAAATAAATGGTTTCTGACATTATTCACAAATGACATTGATCTCCCAGCTGATGTTATTTAGAAGGTTGAAATTTGAATTGATCAATCATATTTTGATTGGTTTTGGATTTAACAGAATTGTCTCTTATTGACTTTGCTATGTAGGCTAGAACTGCAGATAGCTTCTTCCTGGAGCTATCACACACTTATGTTTAAATCTGTTCAGTTTTAAGGGGTTTTATCCTAACACTTCTTCTCTGGGGTTAACACTAACTCTTCAATCTCAGGTAACTTAGTTCACTATATTCTTCCCTTCTTAAGAACACTAGTTTTCACAGCCATCTTCATCCAAGGACTTTGCCAGGCTGCTCAAAACTCAAAGTAAAACTGAAAAAAATTCCTCTCTGAAAAATGGTTATTTCCCTTCAGTGTCAAAAGAAACACATTCTACAAATCTCTAACAACCTTGAGGTCTCCTTATTTGAGGTTGTAAAACAATCTGAGGTAAACAAACATCCATTAATAGTGCACAAAAACACGTTAGATCTAAAGCTAGGTCTTATAAGTGGTTTTAAGCAAATTACCATGGCTGTAGAAATACTTACCTGATAATTATTAAACTCAAGCACACAGAAACCCACATGTTACCAACTCAAAAACTAAAAACTCAGATTTTCAATAAATTATATTAAAAAGGAATGAAAATGTTTCTGGAAAAGGCATTTTCATTCATAATCAAATATTATCTTACCAATAATTCTACATGTCACTACTAACAAATATATATTAATGTTAATTATACATTAAGTTACTCAATAATAAACTTTCTTACATATCACACTGCCTCAGACATGTGCACTCCAATAAAGCATCTTATTTTCCGGGCACAAAAATTATTCTCAAGCTGTATGTTTGTCAAATTAAGCTCTATCAGTATAATCATAAGCTCTTGTCACAAACCAGTTCTAAAAAATTTAAAGGATTGTAGTCTGTATAAATAACAATTTATTCCATGTTTTTTCCTAATGTATATTTCAAAATGATGCAAAACCAGTACAAGACTCAATGTCTCTTTTTAAATGATAGGATATTTTTGTCAATATTTATCAGTTCCTTCAATAAATAAGTGACAGGCTGTTCAATTCCCACCTCATCCTCTTACAGTGAAACAGCCCACACAGCGACTAGCATCAACAGTCAGTTCGAATGGTTTTGCATTTTTTGCATAACTAAAATGTTTCCTTTATTCATTCACAGGATGAGGGTGTCACTGGCTAGGTAGCATTTTATTGCCCTCCGTAATTGATCAGAGAGCAGTTAAGAGTCAACCACATTGCAGTGCGTCTGGGTTCACATGTTGGCAAGGGCAGTTTCCTTCCCTAAAGGAGATGAATGAGTTCGTTGGGTTTTCCTGACAATCAACAATGAAGTCATCGTCATCATTTGAGTCTTAATTCCAGTTATTTTATTGAATTCAAATTCCACCATCTGCCATGGCAGGATTCAAACCTGTGTACCCAGAACATTATCTTGGTCTCTGAATTATTAGCCTAGTGATAATACAACTAGGCCATTGCTAGTGAAGTTATAAGAACAGCCTTCTCATTTTCAAGAACAATTTGACAGTCTTGTGTCCATTTAAATTTTCAGTCTATTTTTCAAAAGTTGGTTCAATTTGCCCTGACAGTGTTGAAGCTCAGAACAAAATTCACGATGCATCTATTTGTGCCAACATAACATAAAATTTAATGTTTCAACTTAGGAATGGGAAAATCCAAAATAACCTGCACTTTTCCTTCTCTAGATGTTATTTGGCCTGGTCCCACAATAATTTCCAAAGAAGCCATCTTGGATAAATTCATTCTTGGCCAAATTTGTAGCCAAAATTGGCTTTCTGTGTCCGATTAAATACTTGGTCAAAAGATATAAATCTCCTTCCCATGTTTGATTAAAACCAACAAAATTATTGACAAATAGTACAAATGTACAGTCCATTAATTACTTTATTTCTTAAACATTGGAATGTTGCTTACATGTATTTTTTGTTCCAATGTCATGACTTTGCACTGATAAATTCCATCTGTTTATACAAAAGCCTTTTCTTTTATCTTTCTCAGATAAAAAACATGTTATTTACTCAAAACCCAAAAATCAAAACTTACTATTAACGATATTAAATAAGTGTCTAAATCCCACAGTTTTCATCATGGGCATGACCCTAATTTTGAGACAATGCTCCTGTTGTTCTTGATATCACCCCCAAAACAACTAAAGCTTCATCACTCATGATTTTTTTTATTTCATAGGAGTAAAGTCTAGTCTGTACAACTTGTCCTTAATTATAAAGTGTCCTTTATAATTTAACTGTTTCAGTTCATGTCTTTTCAGAAAATCTACACTGCATCCTCTCTAAAGAAAATGTAACCAAATATAATACATTTTATTTTATTCATTGATTGGACATGGGCATCAATGGCTGGATCAGCGTTTATTGCTTAGACCTCGGTTCAGAGTCAACCCACATTGCTGTCGTGTTAGAGTCATGATTAGGCTGGACCAGGTAAGGATGGCAGATTTCTTCTCTAAAGGACGATAGTGAACCAAATGGGTTTTCCTAACAATCGAAAATGGTCTCTTGATCATCATTAGACTCTTATTTCCAGATTATTAGTGAAGTCAAATTCCACTGTCTGCCCTGGTGGGGCTGTAACCCAGGTCCCAAGAATATTACCTGGATCTTAAGATTAATAGTCTAATGATAATAGCACTAGGCTATCGCCTATCCCCAAACACTCCAAATCGGTACTTTATACAGCTAAAACATCACTTCCATCCCTTTGTAATTCAGTTACTTTGAGATTACAGTCAATAATACATTAACATTTTAAAATGTTTTATGCAACTGTAGCAAAGCATTCACCTACTTGTACTCAAATCACTTAGAGATAAAGGTCAACATTACATTATAAATTTAAAATGCTGAAAACATTCAACGGCTCATGAAGCATAGATAGAGAACAATAGAGGAAGTCATTGACCATAAACGTTATTTCTGAGGCTATATTTCAACTACCCTGTGCAGGCAAGCTGGGAAACCAAAGAGCTGGTAAAATGGCTGAAGGAGGAGTTGGGAGGGGAGCTTGTTATCTTCTCACCATTGTGGTGTATTACCAGTGATGCCACCTTTACAGTGCTAGTTAAGCTCCTGATTAAAGGTCCCACCCTCTTACATGATATGATGTGATAATTGATTGTACTCTCCATACAGAAGCTTTTCGAGTACAGGGGCATAACTATCTGAAGAACATGCCGAGGAAAATTTTACGCTGATGGAATTGACATGCTGCAGTATGCATTGGTGACCACATCCTGCCAAGAGAGAGCTTTGAAACAGAGAAGGTGCAGTTTTTGCACTGCCTTTTTATAGGCCTCTGTGAGAGAATTAAATGATGACTCAACATGGTATACTCTCTCTGATGAAGGGTCTAGGCCCAAAATGTCCCCTAAACCAGCCCAGTTCATCCCCTCCCCACACTGCACCACACAACCAGCCCAGCTCTTCACCCCCACCCACTGCATCCCAAAACCAGTCCAACCTGTCTCTGCCTCCCTAACCGGTTCTTCCTCTCACCCATCCCTTCCTCCCACCCCCAGCCGCACCCCCAGCTACCTACTAACCTCATCCCACCTCCTTGACCTGTCCGTCTTCCCTGGACTGACCTATCCCCTCCCTACCTCCCCACCTACACCCTCTCCACCTATCTTCTTTACTCTCCATCTTCGGTCCGCCTCCCCCTCTCTCCCTATTTATTCCAGTTCCCTCCCCCCATCCCCCTCTCTGATGAAGGGTCGAGGCCCGAAACGTCAGCTTTTGTGCTCCTGAGATGCTGCTTGGCCTGCTGTGTTCATCCAGCCTCACATTTTATTATCATGGTATACTCATGGTTTGGCCTTCTCGAGCAAGCTTCTATCATTCCACACTCCCTTATTTACCTATTTAGATGTAATAGCTACAGGCTATGCAATGCATTTGTTGACTTTGGCATCAAGTGGCAGATTGCTGGTGGCTGTGAAGACTAGATATTTGAAGTCATCAAACACTGCTGCAACATGTTGAAAATGTTGAAAGATGTTGGTACAGCATTGCCCAATGTATGTTTACCTTCCTGATAGTGCTGGTTAAACCAGTCTCTTCATAGGTGTGTATAAAAGGCTGGGCATTTGCTACTGCAGATGTTCTTCAGATTGGAATATTAGCGTGGCATCATCAGAAGAGAGAAATGCTTTGAAGTCCTCTTGGCATACTTTTGTCTTGGATCCCATGGAAACAAGGCTCAGCATCTCTCCATAAGTTTTGGTACGCAAATAGACACTATCATTCATTGACCTGAGACCACATGACAGCAGTGAAGGGAAGAATATCCTATGATGTGTCAGTGCCAGAGTACAGCACCGCCTGACCCCACTGTGATGATCAATGAAGAATTGCAGTGTCACTTCATAGCTGACCACACACACCTTGTGGTCATTTAAAGAGAGGATTACATCGAGCAACTTCTATGGGGAGCTATTTGTTCCAGTGGCTTAAATAGATGGTCTCTGCTGACATATCTAGAAGCTTTGCAGTGATCAATCAAGACAATATAGTAGTATATATAGTGGTCTCCTTTGCTATTGGCATTTCTCTTGCAGCTGCCAGACTAAGATCACATCATTTGTAGATTATCCATTTGTAGACTATATTTTGTGGATTATATTTTATAATCTGTATTCAGTATATTAAAATAATTTGTAACTTTTATTATTTGTAGGTTATAGTTTCTTAAACCAAAGTTGAATTTGCAACAGATCCATTCTGCCACAATCTGTTATCTAAACAGGGCAATATGGATAAACCCCTTTTCTTAACAATTGGGAAAGATAGTATATTATTTATGTCATTTGACTAGTAATCCAAAGGCCCAGATTAACAAGCTGGGGATATGGGTTCGTGACAGCTGGTGGAATTTAATTCCAATTATTAAATCTGGAATTAAGAAGTTACTGTAATCGAGCCCACGAAACCACTGTTGATTGTCAAAAAACCACACCTGGCTTACTAATGCCTCTTGCAGAAAGAAATCTGCAGTCAGTATCTGGCCAGATTTACATTTGACACCAGACCACAGCATTTAGTTGACTCTTAAGGTTCCCCATGGAAGGCTCATTCAGAAGGTCAGGAGGAATGGGATACAGGGGAACTTAGCTGCTTGGATACAGAATTGGCTGGCCAACAGAAGACAGCGAGTGGTAGTAGAAGGAAAATATTCTGCCTGGAAGTCAGTGGTGAGTGGGGTTCCACAGGGCTCTGTCCTTGGGCCTCTACTGTTTGTAATTTTTATTAATGACTTGGACGAGGGAATTGAAGGATGGGTCAGCAAGTTTGCAGACGACACAAAGGTCGGAGGTGTCGTTGACAGTGTAGAGGGCTGTTGTAGGCTGCAGCGGGACATTGACAGGATGCAGAGATGGGCTGAGAGGTGGCAGATGGAGTTCAACCTGGATAAATGCGAGGTGATGCATTTTGGAAGGTCGAATTTGAAAGCTGAGTACAGGATTAAGGATAGGATTCTTGGCAGCGTGGAGGAACAGAGGGATCTTGGTGTGCAGATACATAGATCCCTTAAAATGGCCACCCAAGTGGACAGGGTTGTTAAGAAAGCATATGGTGTTTTGGCTTTCATTAACAGGGGGATTGAGTTTAAGAGTCGTGAGATCTTGTTGCAGCTCTATAAAACTTTGGTTAGACCCGACTTGGAATACTGCGTCCAGTTCTGGGCGCCCTATTATAGGAAAGATGTGGATGCTTTGGAGAGGGTTCAGAGGAGGTTTACCAGGATGCTGCCTGGACTGGAGGGCTTATCTTATGAAGAGAGGTTGACTGAGCTCGGTCTCTTTTCATTGGAGAAAAGGAGGAGGAGAGGTGACCTAATTGAGGTATACAAGATAATGAGAGGCATAGATAGAGTTGATAGCCAGAGACTATTTCCCAGGGCAGAAATGGCTAGCACGAGGGGTCATAGTTTTAAGCTGGTTGGTGGAAAGTATAGAGGGGATGTCAGAGGCAGGTTCTTTACGCAGAGAGTTGTGAGAGCATGGAATGCGTTGCCAGCAGCAGTTGTGGAAGCAAGGTCATTGGGGTCATTTAAGAGACTGCTGGACATGCATATGGTCACAGAAATTTGAGGGTGCATACATGAGGATCAATGGTCGGCACAACATTGTGGGCTGAAGGGCCTGTTCTGTGCTGTACTGTTCTATGTTCTATGTTCTATGTTCTTAAGTGCCTAGAACAGTGGTAAGCCATTCAGCTGGTAACAAAAAGCTATAAAGACTGTAAAATCAAATGACTCAAACAGACCTTCCAGAATAGAGTTCAAATTCTGAAATAACAATAGAAAACACAACCTTGTCACCCTGAAACATTTTCTTTATGAACAGCTGGAGCTTTGTGCTAACATGACTGGACATTCTCATAGAATCACATCTGACAGATAAGTGTCCAACACACCATGATCAACATCCCAGGGTATCCCTTGTCCCACTGGCAGGATAAACCCACCAGATGTGGTGACAGGGAAATACAATAGAAAGGGAGTTGCTGTTGAAACCTTCAAACTTGACTCTGGACCCCATAAACCTGAGTAGCAGCAGTTCAAATATGGGTAAGGAAAAAACCTTGCTGATTTTCACCTACCACCAAGTGGGGATGATGAATCAGTTCTCTGCCATGTTGGATGTCAATTGGAAGGTACTAAGGGCACAGAATACGGTCTATTTTAAGGACTTCAATGTCCATCACCAGGAGTGACTTAGCACAAGCACCCCTTACAGGGCTGGCCAAGACCTAAATCATATACCTACTTATCTGGCTGTGAGAGAACTAACAAGGCATCTGAATGGGTTTGTGAATAGGACGGGATTAGAAGGATAAAGGCCAAATGCTGGCAAATAGGACTCGATTACTTTAAGATATCCATTTGGCATGGGCAAGTTGGGCTGAAGGGTCTATTTCCATGCTGTACACCTCTATGATGCTAAGAGAGAAAATCTTATTTGACCTCATTCTCACCAAACCACCTGCCACCGATGCATCTGCTCATTTCAATATTGGTAAGGTTGCCCATCATGCAATCCTTGTGGAGTCAAAGACGCATCGTTATTTTAAGGATCCCCTCCATTGTTTTGAGTAGCACTACTACTGCGTTAAATGGGATGGATTTTGAACAGATCTCTAATTTAAACTTAACTTATCAACGAAGCACTTTGGTCCATTAAAGCAGCACAATTGTACTCAGCCACATCCTCCTGACCCTGCATAATCATCACTCTACTAGCACCATCAAGCTAGGGGTAAATTTTGGCTCAATGAAGAGTACAGGAGGGTATGCTAGGAGCAAATGTGAAGCTGTTTACTCTGTCATGAAGAACAAAAAATAAAGTATTACTTAAATGGAAAATGATTATTAAATTCTGGGATGCATAGGCATATATGTTTTTGTGAATGAATAACAAAAGATTTGTTTGCAGGTAAAAAAAAAAGTGATCAAGAAAGCCAGTGAGATATTATCCTTTATTAGGAGAGGAAATGATCCTCAAGTGAAGGATGTGATAACTTAGTGTTATAGAGCATTGGTGAGACTAGATCTTAAATACTGTCTGCAGTTTTAGTCTTCTTATTTCAGGAAGGAGGTAAATGCATTGGAGGTGGTTCCTAGGATGTTTACTCGAATGACACGTAGCGTGAGCAAGTTGCAATATGAAAACAGACAGGGCTTATTTTCACTCACGTTTAGAAGCATGAGGGGTGGCTTATTTGAAATCAGATCCTGAATGATCTCGACAAGATGGAAGTGGAAATTATGTTTGTTTTTCTTGTGAGTCATTCCAGATCAAGATGGCATTGGTTTAAAATTAGGGGTCACCCTTTCTAAACAGAGATGCGGAGATATTGTTTCTCTTAGATGGCTGAGCAACATTGGTATCAGCATATTTGTAAAACAAAAGGTAGAAGTATTCTAGGTGGACAAGACAATCAACAATTAATGTGCTAAATGGGAATGTAGAATTTGAGACTTATACAGATTAGCTATGATCTTATTGTATGGAGCTATTGCTCTGAGGCACTGAATGGTATATTTCTGCTGTTATTTTCTATGTTCATGGCACGTAATATTTGTATCAAACAAATGCTAAACAATGACCATCTCCAGCATGAAAGAATCTAAGCATCTTGCCTTGTTTAGGCACATTGAAATTGCTGAATTTTGCCATTATCAATATTATGGTGATTACCGTTGATGAGAAACTGAACTGGATCAGCCTTAAAAATTCTGTGCCTACAAAGGCAGGTCAAAGATTGGAAATTCTGCACTGAGTAAGTTACCTCCTGGATGAGTGCAGCTGCAACAGCACTGAAAAAGCTTGACACTTCCCAGGACAGAACAGCCTGCTTGATTTGCATCCTGTCCACCACCTTCAACATCCCTGTCCTCCATCACTAACACACAGTAATAGCATTTCATCATGACTCTTTCTACAGCGCTTTCCAAATGGAGAACACAGAACATAGAGCAATACAGCACAGAACAGGCCCTTCGGCCCTCTATGTTGTGCCGACCTGTGACCTAATCTAAGCCCATCCCCCTACACTATACCATCATCATCCGTATGCTTATCCAAGGACTGTTTAAATGCCCCTAATGTGGCTGAGTTAACTATATTGGCAGGCAGGGTGTTCTATGCCCTTACCACTCTCTGAGTAAAGAACCTGCCTCTGACATCTGTCTTAAATCTATCACCCCTCAATTTGTAGCAATGCCCCCTCGTACAAGCTGATGTCATCATCATCGGAAAAAGACTCTCACTGTCCACCCTATCTAATCCTCTGATCATCTTGTATGTTTCTATTAGATCCCCTCTTAGCCTTCTGCTCTCCAATGAGAACAGACCCAAGTCCCTCAGCTTTTCTTCATAAGGCCTTCCCTCCAGACCAGGCAACATCCTGGTAAATCTCCCCTGCACTTTTTCTAATGCTTACACATCCATTCTGTAATGGGGCGACGAGAACTGCACGCAATATTCCAAGCGAGACCGCACTGGCGTTTTGTACAGTTGCAGCATGACATCACGGCTCCAGACCTCAATCCCTTTACCAATAAAACCTAACACACCGTAAGCCTTCTTACCAGCACTATCAACTTGGGTGGCAACTTTCAGGGATCTATGTACATGGACACCAAGATCCCTCTGCACATCCACTCTACCAAGAATCTTTCCATTGACCCAATATTCTGCCTACCTAATATTCTTCCCAAAGTGAATCACCTCACATTTATCCACATTGAACTCCATTTGCCACCTTTCAGCCCAATTCTGCAGTTTATCCAAGTCTCCCTGCAACCTGCAACATTCTTCCACACTGTCCACCACTCCACTGACCTGTGTCATCTACAAACTTACTAACCCATCCACCTATGCCTGCGTCCAAGTCATTTATAAAAATGGCAAACAGCAGTGGTCCCAAAACAGATCCTTGAGGCACACTACTAGTAACCGGACTCCAGGTTGAATATTTTCCATCAACCACCATCCGTTGCCTTCTTACAGAAAGCCAGTTTCTAATCCAAACTGCTAAATCTCCCTCAATCCCATGTCTCCATATTTTCTCCAATAGCCTACCATGTGGAGCCTGCAACCTCTACTTCTTGACAAGCCAAAAACAGTAAATACATGGGAGCATGCCACCTCCAAGTTCCTTCCAAGCCACACACTATCCTGACTTGGAGCTATATCACACTTCCTTCCCTGGGTCAAATTCCTGGAACTTCCTTCCTTAAAGCGCTTTGGGTTTAACTCGCTGTTGTGAACTCTAGTGATGCAAGAGGGAAGCTCAGAATCATGTTCTCAAAGACAATTAGAAATGGGTTATAAATACAGGCCTGGTCAAAGATAACCACATATTGTGAATGAATAAAAGAAAATGGTCAACAACATCCCATTAAGTAAAGATTCAGGATTTCACTTTCCAGTTTCTTCTGGATCTAACATCCCTTGCAGCACTTTAAACTGCAACAAATGAACTTAAGTTCCTAAGTTCTGAAGAAGATGTCAGACAGACCTGCTTAGTTTCTCCAGCATTCTCAGCGCTTGTTACAAATCGGCTTCATTGTTCTTTACTAAACCATGGCAAGTATTACTTAGTGTGCTCTAAATGTCATACATTAACCATTATTATAAACATAAATTCTAATCCATTCTGTGTCAATTCAATTCACTGACCTCTTTAATATTTAAATTTCTTTTGGTCCAGCTTTAATGTTCCTTCAGCTACAAGTCAAAACAATGCCATAATGGAACATTTGATATCAAATAGTTAATGCAGAATGCCATATATATATCGTGCAATTTCCACCTGCAGTGGATATCATTTGTTTCTGCTGCTAATGTCCAATGCACCTGTATCTGATGCCCAACAAAGTAGGACCAGACATCACCTTACATTGATTCATTTGTAAAAATCTGAACAATATCGGATCAGTACATAAAGAAAACTACTTGTAATTTATACAGTGTCCTTTACAAGCTCATGATTTCTCAGAGCACCACACAGACAATTAAACTACATTTCTGCTTTTTTTTTCAAAAAAAACAGCAGTCAACCTGTGCAGTGAGGAGTGCCACAAAGACAACTTTAATAATGATCAGGTCACCTAATTTCTTTACTAATGTTGATAGAAGTATTTTAGTCCTAATTGCAACTAGTCTCATTATTATTTCTTCTGATAAACTGAATAAATCATGCTGGAGCAATTTGCTGCAGTCCCATTTTATTTATGGGCAACATTCACATCCTCACCAGCATAACACCTATTAAAGCCTTTGCAAAGAATTAATAATTTACTTACCTTTAGGACTATTCGTCACATTTCTTTATCCAAAGTGTAGCTATGGCTTAATGACACCACCTTTTATGTGGGTTGCCTTGTTTTGCCAGGCAATCACAACAGTCATTGTACGTCAATAGTGTCTTTAAAAAAAATCCTTAATCCATCCAAGTCTCAGGTATTAAATTCAAATCACAAAAGTTGAATACTGATAGTCTGTTTTCACAACAATCATAGCATCTTGTTCCTTAGAAAAAATGTCTTATTATATGTTCTTTACAGAAACGAATCTCTGTCAAGTGACCATATATTTATTCCTCACAAACAAACTCTGATATTTTGGCCATTGACTCATTTACATGTCATTGCACAGAACAGGATTTTTCTTACACTCAATATTTAGAGTTCCAATCTGAAGACATAATGTTTACAAGTTCCTTGTAAACTCACTTCTGTAACAATTTGGATAATGGCATCAAGTTAATCTACAGAAACAGTTTGCTGCACCCTAAAGCCTTTTCAATGAAATATTTGAACAGGCCAATTTCTAGGGTCTTGTATATGTCAGAAAAGAACGAAAAATCCACCTGACCCTTCAACTCCATTGTGCTTTTAAAAAAGTGGTGTCTTTACTCCATTTTGCTTTAAAAGAAAAATACTAACTTTTCATAAATTTGTGAATCTATATAGATTAATTGTGGCATCCATATTGTCAGTTTAATCATTTTAACAAAACTATAAACTAATAAAGAGGAATGGTTCGCTAGACAAGTCTAAGTATTTGTGAAAAATAATGTGGCAAGAATGAACATTCCCATTCCTTGTTTCTTTCTTGGCTTTCTCTCTATAATGATACCATTTTCATAGGTTTGTGTGATAATACTTCATCCTCTAACTTGGAGCTTCTACCAGATAAATCATTTTCTAACCCTGCTAGCTACTTTATATCAACCACTAAGTCCTGTTTTCATGATTAACTTTATAAAAGTAATAACACTTATGTTTTGTTTCCTTCATGATATGTTCAAGGTGTGATATGATTGATTGCTCATTCTCTCAACTTTTTAAAAACCACTAGAAATGCAGATGCTGTAAATCAGAAACAAAAATAATGTTGCTGGAAAAACTCAGCAGGTCTGGCAGCATCTGTGAAGGCGAAAACGTAGTTAACATTTCAGGACCGGTGGCCCTTCCTCAGAACATAGGAAGGGTCACCGGACCCGAAACATTAACTCTGTTTTCTCCTTCATAGATGCTGCCAGATCTGCTGAGCTTTTCCAGCAACTTTGTTTACGCTCCTTTCAACTTTTTAGTTGTTTTTAAACTGACAATACATTGTTTTCTTATTTACTAATATGTGGCTTAAACTATACCCTTTAAAAACAACAAGCATGCATCCATTTATTCATGAAAAGACAGACAGATTGGTGTAAATATGAAGAATAGAAAATTAGATAGTGAAACAAATTATGTAAAACAAAAATCCAAATCACAAGGTGGATAATTATTTCTCACAGTTCTTTTTATTTTAGCAATGCTAACACAATTTTGTTTGTAAAGTGATGTTCTTGCTTCAATTCGATAGCTGATCAGTGGACCTGAGTCTATTCTTATATTGGAGTTCTTGTCGAGTCTTCAATTCTCTGTTTCTTCACTCAGAGAGGAAAGGAGGCAGAGACATGCTTTCTATTTGCTCTGGATGTCTCTAGCTGCACTACACTCACAGTCAGTAACAAACTCCAGCTGGACTATTCTAAGGGCTGTCATTAGGTCATCTTTCCTTATCTCAAAGTCTCCCCATGTCACTATGTCCTATAATATAACAATGTCACTAGCCCAAAAGATAAAAATGTACACCATGTAATCCAACTTGAATTTTAAGTTGCAAAACTATCCTCATACTTTACCTATCTAACAGTGTCCAACTCCCATTTGCTAGTTCATAGTCCAAAACGAAAAATATATGATCCCTCACACACCGTCAATAAAATGAGAATGATGGCCCAGTATAAAGTTGAGTTAAGGCTGCATTGATTGATGACTGTGAAAGGCTGCAGTGAAATAATGGCTGTAATATCTGTGTGATGGAGTTTACAGGACAATTATAATAAAGACACTACACTGAAATCTATTTCAGATTTCCAAAGAGCATAAAGAACCTATTATAATATGGAGTGCCATCATGATTTTAAGAGTAGTGCTACTGTACTATCCATGGACTAATAAAATGTCATAATGATCAAAGACAGTGGCTGGTCTGCATTGTGCTTGTGCTTCTTTGCTTTTATCCCTGACCCAGTGAATCAATGTTAGCTTTTCAGTTGTCCTAAAGAGTCAATATTTGCTTTTAGCAGCACTTTTCAGCAACCTTTTTACAATGAATTGATTGTTTTATTTATTGTTGTGTCCAGGGTCAAAAACAATTAGTTTGTAATCCGTAGAGCACCAGAACTGAGCTTTTACATGAAAACATTATAGTTTTTACCGCAAAAATCTTGCTGTGATGATAGAAAATTTTCATGGGTGCTGGCACAAAGCAGGTGATAGTGGACCAGTTTCCTACTAGACACAGCACCTGATATTTAATTCCATTGAATTTCTATCCATAATTTTTTGAAACAAACAATTTTGAGATGAGTCTTATTTTACAATAGAAATTGAAATTATTTTTAAGATCGGATAACCTGTATTGATTAAAATAGCTGTAGTTAAAAACATCATCTATTACAGCTGTGAGGGTCGCAATTATAGAATCTCTTGTATGTCAAAATCTATTTTTTTTATTTAAGACAACAATTCACAACATTAAGTTAATTTAAGTTAATTCACAACAAACATGTATAATTAGGAGGAACATTTTCTTACCAATCCAATGACAGTAAAGAATACTTTAAACCAGTTGATTTATGTCCCAGGAAATAGAGCTGAGCATAATTGATTTCACACATAACAGGAGATGCTCAAACAACCCGTGTATTTATTGTTCTCAGATATACACTCTGAAGTAACTGAAGTAAAAGTGAAATGTGCGTGTCAATTAATTCAAAGTTAAAGATCAAACTTTACAAATAGTTTGACAATTGCCTGGCCATAACCTTCATTTTATTACACTGCAACCATCAAAAAATATTGAACTGCTTAATACATTTTTCAAGGAAATGCATATTTCACTTTATGTCCTCAAACAGATAAACTGTACCCTAGCTGGCATTATGTGGTTACAGTTCAGTCTCAACAAAATCACAGTCAAGAGAAATGCTATTGAAAGAGATGCTTCATGCATTCCAAATATAGTTGGTTTCTATATGTACAGCAGCCACATGGGAATTGAATAGGCGCAGGATGTGATCTCCCAGTCAAATCATAGTCAGTTTGTTTAAGCTATGCTGATACACAGTCTAACACATTTACAAAATGTTAATCTTAGTAAGTCAGGCTTTGTAAATATCTAACATTTACTGAGCATTCATTATGTCACAATATTTCTGCACGTCAGGAAATCCAATTTCCCAATTCCATAAAATGTCACAGATCATGGGTTTCTTTTTTAATCAGATGAAACTAGCCACCAATGCAAAAGATTGGCAATTAAACCGTTAGCTGAATTCACAGCTTGGAATCATCATCCATTTTGTAGGGTTCAATCATCTATGTATACCTTATAAAACTGCATTGATGCTGTTTTTGAAATACTAGGGAGAGAAATTCAGATACTAGCACCCTCTCTAACAATGTTACTAAAGTCACTAACTCTCCAGACGATGCCTCCAGTTGCTTTTGCCATGGCCCACGGCACCTTATGCTTGTAAAGGCAATCAGTCCAGGGTTCCCTGAATGCAACTGAAGCGCCTCTGAACCAGTACCAGTCTTGATGTTAGAACATTCTACCAATTGAATTGATAGCTTATTTGTCAACCTCAGTCACTCAAGTCTGTGCAACATTTCTGCTCATCAATCACCAATCAACATTCACTCAACTGCAAGAGGTCAGTTGTGACATTTAAAGGGTTAGGCGCCCAAATTGCAATTAAGTAATTTCATATAATTTCTGCCATTGTAATGTCTTTTCAAGGACAGAGGAATATTTTGGAGACATTGTGGTGAATTTTTGGATTTTACTGGAGTGTAACTGCATGCTTACAGGAAGAACAGATAATTTAGCGACCTCACAGACAGAAAAGCTTAGAAAGAATTAATACTTTGATACGAGCATACTGGAGTTTGATTTTGAAGTCTGCAAGGCTACACAGACCACATTGTCAGTTTTACTGACTCTGCAGTGCGGCAGGGAGTTCAAACAGGGAGTGCAGTGAAGGGAAGCTCCCTGTATGTTGGCTCTCCTAATCTGTAACAGGACTCCTCCATACTCGTTGACAGTGATAAGAGGTTGTCTGACAGGTCAGCTAAAGCACTGAGCAAATCAGTATGCAATTTCATCAGCATTCATCTATAACCTATCCAACTGAGGCCCTCATCTGCATCAAAAGAGAAAATGTCTGAAATACTCAGTGGATCAGACACCATTTGTGGTGAAATAAACGAAGGCCCAATTTTTTGTCCTCAGCTTGGGGAAAATTTCCAGCTCTGCAAGCCTGACCCAGGGAAAACTGTCTTTGAAGATTGCATTTCTGTTCCGGAGAGGCAGAATTTGCTGAGGGTTTGGCAAACCATTTCTGGATGAGAGATGAAGCTGCTGGCTGCAGATGTGGGCTGTGTAGAAGACATGCTTTTTGCACCAACACTGTGTGGAAGATTAATAATAGAACATAGAACATAGAACATAGAAGAATACAGCGCAGAATGAAGAATAAAACCAGAAACAACCTCCCAAGTCACACCTCCTCACCCCACACATTGCCCATACTAATTCATGGCCCTTCATACACCTTCTGTCAATCTACAAACCTATATCTATTTTCCATGATCATCCGTACCCTCTATCACAGCCTATACCCTGGACACAACCCCCATGGCTCCACAGATCTTCCATACTAACCTCTTCCCCTACACACTCCCCTACTCTGAAAGCCCCATGACTTCATGATAAAAAAAGCCAACACATAAAAGTTGCCCTGGACAAAATGTAAACTGCTCTTGCCAAAGTGGGTGGGGCTTGGGATATATTCACAATCCTGTTAGGAAGGGAGTTCCAGGATTTTGACCCAGTTTCAGAGAAGAAATTAGGATCTAATTCCGAGTCTGGATGTTGTGTATCTTGGGAGGAGATTATGCAGTTGATGGTGTTCATATGCATTAATTCTGCTATTCTTGTCCTTCTAGGTAGGAGAGTGTGCAGATTTGGAAGGTGCTTCAAAGGAAACCTTGGTGAGTTGCTGCAGTGCATCTTGTGGATGGTACATAATACTGCCGAAGTATGACAATAGTGGAAGGAGTGAATGTTTGAGGTTGTGGATGGGTGCCACTCAAGCAGAGTATTTTGCCTTAGACATTGCCAACCTCCTTAAGTGTCATTGATGCTGCACTATTCCAGACAAGTGAAGATTGTTCCATCATATTCTTGACTTGGACTTGTAAATTTTGTTGGGGAAACCGGAGGTGAGTTCTTTGCCTACAGAATTTGTAGCCTCTAATCTGTTCTTGTATTCACAGTATGCAAAGTTTTATATGGATATGAATGATGTGGTATATGATATGATGTGTGGCAGAACTGGGCAACAAATATGGTGAGGTCCCTCCTGACAGCAAGACCATTTTATTCAATCCTTTACACTTTTGCAAACCACATGGTGAGATTCTCACTAGGCAGGTGCAAATTGTCAATTGTCAGAGATCATTAAAATCAAAAGAACAGTGGAGTATCAGAGATGATGGGAACTGCAGATGCTGGCGAATCCAAGATAACAAAGTGTGAAGCTGGATGAACACAGCAGGCCAAGCAGCATCTCAGGAGCACAAAAGCTCACGTTTCAGAGAGCTTGGATGAAGGGCCAAGGCCCGAAACGTCAGCTTTTGTGCTCCTGAGATGCTGCTTGGCCTGCTGTGTTCATCCAGCTTCACACTTTGTGGTCTTAGAACAGTGGAGTATGGTGGCTCAGTGGCTAGCACTGCTGCCCCAGGGATCCAGGTTCGATTCCACCCTCGGGCGAATATCTGTGTGGATTTTGCATGTTCCCCCGTGTCTGCGTGGGTTTCCTTCCACTGTCCAAAGATGTGCAGGCTAGATGGGTTGGCCATGCTAAATTACCCATAGCATTTAGGGAATGTGTGTGATAGCTCCAGGAAATGCAGGATTGCAGGCAAAGAGTTGAGGGTGGGTCTGGGTTAGATGCTGTTTGGAGGGTCGAAATGGACTTGTTGGGCCGAATGGCCCATTTTCACACTGTAGGGTTTCTATGGAACTGTTGTAATGCTGTAAATCTGTGGAAGGGTCACTCGATCCAAAGTAATAACTGATTTCTATCCGCAGACACTGCCAGATCTGCTGTGCTTTTCCAGCAATTTCTGCTTTTGTGTTAGGGATTATTGTTTGTTTAATGCCTTGTTAACAGGTCAACTCACCTCATAATATTCAGCCTCCCATTTAAAGTAACACATCAAATGAGCTCAAAATCAGGAAAATGCGATAAGGACACCAGGCCGAACACCTGGCAGATTCAGCTCGCTGATCAGGGATAATGGGAACTGCAGATGCTGGAGAACCCAAGACAACCAAGTGTGAAGCTGGATGAACACAGCAGGCCAAGCAGCATCTCAGTAGCACAAAAACAGAGATTCAGCTCGCTGTTTACTCTTTACAACTTCTATGTTGAAAAAACAGCATGCTTCATAGGCACAGATCGCACGCACCCCACATACATGAACACTGAACTCTGACTTGTGCCAGTCGCTAACAACCCTCATGGCACACCTCTAATTCACATAAATGACACTTCTACACTTCAATGCTACATCAACAATTGTTATTGTAATGCTGCAATAATCACACTTTACACTTCGGGACATAGGTCTAACCTGTGGACTGGACTTGGGTGCACCTCTGGTTTCTTCACTCGCTGTCATAGTGCTCACTCAGTTTGATTCTCCTTGGATGCTCATGGTATCCATGTCCAGCCTTGACTTGCCCAGATTTTTTTTTGCACTTTGTAGCCTCAGCCAGAGATAGCAGGCTCCTATTACTGTTATCTTGCTATACCATTTAGTGCAGACACAAAGGCAGAAAGTTTGTCATGGTTGTCAGATGGCCTCAGCCAAGCCAGGGGTAACCATCTTCATTTCTGGCAATTCTTGGCACAGTAAATCAAGAGCAACATCCAATCCGTATCCAGGCTGTGCTTGGGGCAGTCACAGCCAAAATGTGGTAAGAAGCTGAAGGTCAGGCAGTTCATCATCCTTCTTGACTTTTTTTGGCCCTTTTGGATGCTGTTTTCCTTATGAAATGAGACGGAGATACACGTTAAGGGAGATGAAAGTGGGTGGCTATGTTGCTACTCTTGCTATTGATGGAGAGGTGTCCTGAGAGAGTGAGTGGCCAGCACAGAAATTATGCAGGGTTAGTGGTGTCAAGGGTTTCAGCGAGTGAGGGAAGACATTGCAGATAGTGAGAGTTATTGTGCATGAGCTTTGGTATAGTAATAGAGATAAGGTGAGTGTTGGCTTGGAGGAAAGTTGATGAAACTTAAGGTGGCAGAGTGGAGTGTGTGTGTCTAGTGCCGAACAAGTGTGATCTGAGATATTGGTACCTCCTGTCCAACACTGACTTCCTTTAGAGCAAGAAGCAAGCTGAATTCATCAGGTATCCATTTTGCTTTCCATATTGAAAATTCCCAATGTCTATCTTATTTAGTGTTTTTGGTAAGACAGAAAACTGAATAGAACAAGGTTAATTGTGCAGCTAATAAGGTATTTGACAAGCAATAATTCCCTCACTTGGCAACCTGTCACTGCCAGTGAGAAACTCACCCTCTTGCTTATCAAAAGCATAAAAAATTAATCAAGATGGCCCCAACATTCAGCTTGGTCCTGTTGGACTCCTTACTCAATTCTGCCACTAATTCATGACAGGCTATGTCACTGAGATGCTTATAAGAATCCTCCCATCATTATCAATGCTTGATTAGGAAATGCTCGACACTTCTGTTCTCTAGCGTTTTCTTTTGGTATATGTTTGAGATTCCAATTACATTTACAATTTAAAGAAACGGCTGCAAGCAGATGTGAAATTTTGTGGCAAGGAAAGTTTCTCAGTGATGGCGACCTGCCAATAGCAGACAACAGAGCAGGTTCAGAAATGTTATAAAAGAGTGACTCAGACAAACAGGGCGGCTCTGTGTCATTTTCGAAACATTTCTGTCCTACTCTATTGCCATTAACATAAGACTACTTCAGAGCATAACAGTTCAGTGAGAGTTTCAAATTTAAATTTCAGTTCAAATTATTTTGCACTACACTGGTTTCACTTTATTCATGAGGACGTCAGTTTTAGTTGTTGAGAGAGTTTAGTTAGGACATTTACATACTTTAACACAGCTCATTGTGGTATGCATAGATGGTTAAAGTAGCATTAGTGATATTCCTTGTGGTGGAAGAAACAGTGGGCTGAATCTAGTGAGCTTTTTGGTGGCTAAATACCAGCTTCATCAACTTTCAAGGAAGGTTTCTCTTTGTGAGGCCCAGCTGGTTTTCTTGCTGCATCTTACTGAACTCACCTCATTAACACTATTCCACCCCATGGCACCTCTCTTAATTGATTCTAACCTCATTCTGTCACTTACTGTACCCGGAGCAATTAGTTGCCTCCAGGACATCCCAGACTGGGCTAACATCCTTGGCATCAGTGCCAACTTCAAGAGTCCATTGTGCACCCAATCACTGTTAGGCTGGAGCTGCTCATCCAGATTCATGACATTTGCCCAGGACATGGCAGAGAAGGCAAAATTGGTGCTCTGCTTTGTGGACAGGAACCTGGAGGTCCTCATGGATGGGGTAGTGTTAAAGCGGGATATTCTCTTCCCCTGGACCAGTAGTGGAGGCCACTTCAAAAGATCATGCCAGCCTGGCCCAATATTGCCACCCAGATCATTGTAGAATCTGTTGTCTAATAGAACACAGAGCAATGTAGGAAGAAAGTCACTGACTTTCTCCACTTTGCCAGTGTGAATGCCACCCGCTTCTCTCCTGATACTTCACACTCACTCTACATCTGTTCGTGTACTCAATTCTCACCATGGCTCATGCTCTACCACTCTCAGCATTGCCTGTGATATCGTCCCTCCTCATTGTCACCTGAAACAGCACAACTATACAGCAATACTGTGAAAACCGAAAGAACTGCGCATGCTGTAAATCACAAAAGTAGAAATTGCTGGAAAAGCTCAGTAGGTCTGGCAGCATCTGTGAAGAGCAATCGGTTAACCTTCCTCAGTTCCATGAGGTTAACTCTGATTTCTCTTCACGGATGCTGCCAGAGCTACTGAGCTTTTCCAGCAATCTCTATTTTTGTTTCAGCAAAACTGTGAGGTTGGTATCCCTGGCTGAGGGGCAGGGCACAAAAAGGCAAGGGAAGGTAGGGATGCTGTAAGCATTCAAGTAAGCTCAAAGTGAGTGAGCACCAAGAGAGCAAGCAAACCGCCTGAAGATACAATCTAGTTCAGTCCATGAGCTGGGTTTGTGTTCCTGAACGGAGTGTGTTCTTGTTCAGCATTATGGTGATGGTTGCCATTGTACCCCAAGGTGTAGCATTGCAATGGAGCAGTGTACTGTTAGCAGATGGGAGATGTGCCTCAAGGATTCTTACAGATGGGAACATGTCATATGCCAATGACCATGGACACGGAATGTGGGAGGTAAGTCCTCATGGAACATTCTCTGAGATGCTGGTGCTGAGTGTCTAACATGAAGGTCCTTTGGAGCAGCTGTGAGCTGAAGTCACCTTCAGGTACCTGCTGTGATTTCCAAAGTTGAGAATTTCTTGGCGTTCTGTTTGCTCAAGGAGAGTTGCAGGATGGGAAGCTGCATATTGATGAGATAGGATCTATAGTTAGCAAGATCACTTACAATTGATACCCCCTTTTACTAGGCAACTAGTCATTATCTAGTGAGAATTTCACCTCAATGCCCGGAATTTAGTTCAAAGGTGCAGTTACGATAGGCCTCGCTAGACATCTCTCATGGTTCTGCAAAATTTCTCATCATAGCTCATGTCATTTACATGTGTATAAGGTTCCACCCAATGCGTTTTTATGTGCACTCTTTCCTGAATGATCAGATCATATCAATTCTTATAATCACTATTCTGTGGGGCACTGTGGTTAACATTGCTGCCTAACAGTGCCAGGGACCTGGATTCAATTCCAGCCTTGGGTGACTGTATGGAGTTTACACATTCTCTCTGTATCTGCGTGGGCTCCCTGCCCCCCACCCCGGTGCTCTGGATTCCCCTGACAGTCCAAAGATGCGCAGGTTAGGTGGTTTGGGAATACTGAAATTGCCAGTAGTGTTCAGGGATGTGTGGACCAGGTGGAATTAGCCATGGTAAATGTGGGGTTATGGGATGTGGTAGAGGGCTGGGATTGGTGGGATGCTTTTTGGACGGTCAATGCAGAATAGATAGGCTGAATGGCCTCCTTCTCCATTGTAGGGGTTCTATGATTCTAATTTACATAATCATACATCTGTACATTTAAAGGCTTCTTATTTTCGGGTGCAAGCTGGAATGAATTACAATCTGTATGAATAAGAAAATATAGAATATTTTCCGTTTCTTATGCAAGATTTACTTTGAGACAAAGATAGATAAGATATTCTATAATTTTTTGAATTTACATTTTTAAAGCAAAGGCAGATGGACTCTGGTTTCAGTTCGGTCAAAATAAGCTTTTACAGAGTTCGGAAAGTCATTTGGAACAGTGACCCAAATACATTACTTTCAAGGTAATAAAATGTGAGGCTGGATGAACACAGCAGGCCCAGCAGCATCTCAGGAGCACAAAAGCTGACGTTTCGGGCCTGGACCCTTCATCAGAGAGGGGAATGGGGTGAGGGTTCTGGAATAAATAGGGAGAGAGGGGGAGGCGGACCGAAGATGGAGAGAAAAGAAGATAGGTGGAGAGGAGAGTATAGGTGGGGAAGTAGGGAGGGGATAGGTCAGTCCAGGGAAGACGGACAGGTCAAGGAGGTGGGATAAGGTTAGTAGGTAGGAGATGGAGGTGCGGCTTGGGGTGGGAGGAAGGGATGGGTGAGAGGAAGAACAGGTTAGGGAGGCAAAGACAGGTTGGACTGGTTTTAGGATGCAATGGGTGGAGGGGAAGAGCTGGGCTGGTTGTGTGGTGCTGGGGGGAGGGAACGTACTGGGTTGGTTTTAGGATGCGGTGGGGGAAGGGGAGATTTTGAAGCTGGTGAAGTCCACATTGATACCATTGGGCTGCAGGGTTCCCAAGTGGAATATGAGTTGCTGTTCCTGCAACCTTTGGGTGGCATCATTGTGGCACTGCAGGAGGCCCATGATGGACATGTCATCTAAAGAATGGGAGGGGTAGTGGAAATGGTTTGCAACTGGGAGGTGCAGTTGTTTACTGCGAACCGAGCGGAGGTGTTCTGCAAAGCAGTCCCCAAGCCTTCGCTTGGTTTCCCCAATGTAGTGGAAGCCACACCGGGTACAATGGATGTAGTATACTACATTGGCAGATGTGCAGGTGAACCTCTGCTTAATATGGAAAGTCATCTTGGGGCCTGGGATAGGGGTGAGGGAAGAGGTGTGGGGGCAAGTGTAGCATTTCCTGCGGTTGCAGGGGAAGGTGCCGGGTGTGGTGGGGTTGGAGGGCAGTGTGGAGCGAACAAGTGAGTCACGGAGAGAGTGGTCTCTCCGGAAGGCAGACAAGGGTGGGGATGGAAAAATGTCTTGGGTGGTGGGGTCGGATTGTAGATGGCGGAAGTGTCGGAGGATGATGCGTTGTATCCGGAGGTTGGTGGGGTGGTGTGTGAGAACGAGGGGGATCCTCTTTGGGCGGTTGTGGCGGGGGCGGGATGTGAGGGATGTGTTGCGGGAAATGCGGGAGACGCGGTCAAGGGCGTTCTCGACCACTGTGGGGGGAAAGTTGTGGTCTTTGAAGTACTTGGGCATCTGGGATGAGTGGAATGCCTCATCGTGGGAGCAGATGCGGCAGAGGCGGAGGAATTGGGAATAGGGGATGGAATTTTTGCACGAGAGTGGGTGGGAGGAGGTGTATTTTATGTAGCTGTGGGAGTCAGTGGGCTTGAAATGGACATCGGTTACAAGCTGGTTGCCTGAGATGGAGACTGAGAGGTCCAGGAAGGTGAGGAATGCAGGGACCCTGCAGCCCAATGGTATCAATGTGGACTTCACCAGCTTCAAAATCTCCCCTTCCCCCACTGCATCCCAAAACCAGCCCAGTTCGTCCCCTCCCCACACTGTACCACACAACCAGCCCAGCTCTTCCCCTCCACCCACTGCATCCCAAAACCAGTCCAATCTGTCTCTGTCTCCCTAACCTGTTCTTCCTCTCACCCATCCCCTCCTCCCACCCCAAGCCGCACCTCCATCTCCTACCTACTAACCTCATCCCATCTCCTTGACCTGTCCGTCTTCCCTGGACTGACCTATCCCCTCCCTACCTCCCCACCTATACTCTCCTCTCCACCTATCTTCTTTTCTCTCCATCTTCGGTCCGCCTCCCCCTCTCTCCCTATTTATTCCAGAACCCTCACCCCATCCCCCTCTCTGATGAAGGGTCTAGGCCCGAAACGTCAGCTTTTGTGCTCCTGAGATGCTGCTGGGCCTGCTGTGTTCATCCAGCCTCACATTTTATTATCTTGGATTCTCCAGCATCTGCAGTTCCCATTATCACATTACTTTCAAGATTGCCTAGCAGGATATAGTAGTGCTAAATGGCTGAATATTTATACTGTGGAGCTTTCGACAGAGAAAACAGACAAGGCACTATTAGTTTACTTTTGACTTCAGTTTGTAAAAATTAGGAGTTCAGCTCAGCAAAACAGCTTTGACAATGAGCTGAAAGGTATTTGAAGTCTTCAAACTGCCAGAGTTTGCATAGAAGTTTACAAGTTGTCTGAACTGAGAGGTGGTTCAGGCAAGTCAAACTAGAAAGGGTCAATAAAATTGTCTCAGCCTTCCGAGAACCAGTCAAATCAGAAACTAAAGAGTTGATATAGGAATGATAGTTCGATGGAATGTAAATACTGCAATTGATCTGGGAAACAGGTTGAAACTTTGCTTCACTGTGCAAGTTAAGTTCTTTTAAACTGTCAATTGTACAGCTTTGTTTATTTCTTTTTATTTTACATCATAAAGTTGTGTTCTTCTGTTGAAAAATATTGCAGCCTGATATGAAAGTGTTTTAGAAACTAATCACCTTGGTAATCAACTAAAACATAGGACGGTATAGCACCGGAACTGCAAAAGTTAACCTTATAAACTATCAAGGCAGGCTTCATTCTGGAATTTGACACGCCCAATACAACCCTCAGCTGGGAGAAATGTAATTTCTGAAGATGTGAGCAATACATATTGGAAGTCGGCTGTTTCTGGCATATAACTGAACTGGTTATAACTAACTAATAAAACTGAAATGAAAAAAAACTTATAAAATCAATGAACTTTAATATGTATCATAAAGTATATTTAGAAGCCACTTTTAACATTATCTGCTGAAAACTGTCTCAGACAAGTAGACTGCATGAGGGTCATAACATTAAGATTTGGTTTTGCTTGTGATTCAAGAAGGAGTACATTTGGCTTCTTATATTCGCTACTTTTCTGTTATTTTACCAATGTCTTCATACTGTTGCAGATATTAAATATTAATAGGGGATTAAATAAAATATCTTGACATTTTCTTCAAACTTGTTTACAATTTTCTTTCTGTAGAGCTGTTTTTGCTTTCTTGACAGTTTTGTCAAATTCAGAAGTAGAAAGATTGTGGAAAGAAACACTCTGATTGGGCAGA
The DNA here is from genome assembly GCF_030684315.1 of Stegostoma tigrinum. Taxonomy (NCBI): domain Eukaryota; kingdom Metazoa; phylum Chordata; class Chondrichthyes; order Orectolobiformes; family Stegostomatidae; genus Stegostoma; species Stegostoma tigrinum. The sequence continues at coordinate 39,707,125 of NC_081360.1, read as the reverse complement.
TTGGGGGAAAGTATATTCTAGAAGAGACAACAAGATTTTATTTACAATGAAATAAATTTCAAATCTAGGGATAATTTGTAAAAAAAAACAAATAAAATGTTTAGAGATAACAAGGTGTAGATCTGGATGAACACAGCAGGCCAAGCAGCATCAGAGGACCAGGAAAGCTGATGTTTCTGATCTGGAAGAAGGGTCCAGACCCGAAACATCAGCCTTCCTGCTCCTCTGAGGCTGCTTGGCCTGCTGTGTTCATCCAGCTCTACACCTTGTTATCTCAGATTGTCCAGCATCGGCTGTTCCTAGTATCTCCAAACAAAATGTTTAGATGCTCTGTGGTCTTTTTCTCATTGCTGGCTGAATCTGACCTATAACCCAGAAAACGGTAGGGTGCATATTTTCCTCTAGATTTAGATTTTTTAGAAATGCTATCAAAGTTTCTGGAAGTGCAAGCCATTATGGTAAAGTGTGAGCAACAGGGCATCTGAGATTCTTGATGAGCAACAAGGCAGTTTTAGCCCTGTAGCCCCTTTAAGGATTCAGTAATAAACATAGGTAGGCTTAAGAAACAGGCTGAGTGGGTAAGTCCAAGTCAAATCAGGATACTAAAAGAAAGAAAAAAGTATTAGATCAGAACAGAAAAGGTAGAAAGGGAAAGTAATTGCAAACAGGATATTTTTGAATCCAATCAAAACAACTCAGACTCTGAAGGACTAATTGTCTCTAATTGTTGCCAAGACATCGATCACCTCAACCTCTCCACGCCTCTCACCCACTCCAACCTCTCCCCCGCAGAACATGCAGCCCTCCGCTCCAATCCCAACGTCACCATCAAACCCGCAGACAAGGGAGGCACAGTTGTAGTATGGCGCATTGACCTCTACGTTACTGAGGCCAGACACCAACTCTCCGACCCCTCCTCCTACTGTCCCCTGGATCGTGACCCCACCCCCGAGCACCAAACCATCATCTCCCAAACCATTCACAACCTCATCACCTCAGGGGACCTCCCACCCACAGCCTCCAACCTCATTGTTTCCCAACCCCGCACGGCCCATTTCTATCTCCTTCCCAAAATCCACAAACCCACCTGCCCTGGTCGACCCATTGTCTCCGCCTGCTCCTGCCCCATCAAACTCATCTCCACCTACCTGGATTCCATTTTCCCCCCCAGGCCCAGGAACTCCCTACCTATGTCCTTGACACCACACATGCTCTCCACCTCGTCCAGAACTTCCAATTCTCTGGTCCCCAACACCTCATTTTCAGTCTGGACATCCAGCCCGTACACACCTGCATTCCTGATGCCGATGGCCTAAAAGGTCTCTGCTTCTTCCTGTCCCACAGACCAGAGCAGTCCCCCTGCACTGACGCCCTCATCTGCTTATTTGAACTTGTCCTCACCCTCAACAACTTCTCCTATAATTCCTCCCACTTCCTACAGACAAAGGGGGTGGCCATGGGTACCCCCATGGGCCCAAGCTATGCCTGCCTCTTTGTCGGGTACGTGGAACAATCCCTCTTCCATAGCTACACCAGCCCTATCCTCCATCTCTTCCTCCATTACATTGATGGCTGTTTCGGTGCTGCCTCGTGTTCCCACAAGGAGCTCAAACAATTCATCCACTTCACTTACACCTTCCACCCCAACCTTAAGTTTACCTGGACCATCTCTGACGCCTCTCTCTCCTTTCTGGGCCTCTCTATCTCAATCTCTGGCGTCCACCTGGAAACCGATATCCATTTTAAACCTACCAACTCCCACAATTACCTGGAATATTCCTCCTCTCACCCACCTTCCTGAAAAATGCCATCCCCATTCCCAATTCTTTCACCTCCGCCGCATCTGCTCCCGAGATGAGGCATTCCACACCCGAACATCCCCGATGTCTTCTTTTTACAAAAACTGCAACTTCCCCTCCACAGTAATCCAAAATGCCCTCGAGCGTGTCTCCCACATTTCCCACAACTCATCCCTCTCACCCCCTATTCGCAATAATAACCAAAACAGAATCTCTTCATTCTCACGTACCACCTGATCAAGCTGCAAATCCAATGCATCATCCTCCGTTATTTCCGCCATCTACAATCCGAACCCACCACCAAAGACATTTTTCCCTCCCCACCCTTAAGTGCTTTCCGGAGGGACCACTCTCTCCGTGACTCCCTTGTCCGCTCCACACTCCCCTCCAGCCCCCCAACCGCTGAACGTTTCCCTGCAACCGAAGCAAGTGCTACACCTGCCCCTATGCGTCCCCCCTCACCCCCATCCCAGGCCCTAAGAAGACTTTTCACATCAAAAGATGTTCACCTGCACATCAGTCAATGTGGTATACTGTATCCGCTGTTCCTGTTGTGGCATCCTCTACATCAGGGAAACCAAACGGAGGCTTGGGGACCACTTTGCGGAACACCTATACTCTGATCACAACAAACAACTGCACCTCCCAGTCGCGAACCATTTCAATTCCCCCCCACTAATTCCTTGGACGCCATGTCTATCCTGGGCCTCCTGCATTGCCACAATGATGCCACCTGAAAGATGCAGGAACAGCATCTCATATTTTACTTGGGAACTCTGCAGCCCAAGGGTATCAATGTGGATTTCACAAGTTTCAAAATGTCCCTTCCCCCGACCAGATGCCAAATCCAGCCCAGTTAGTCCCCACCTCCCTAACCATTCCTCCCACTTTAAGGCCTACCCCCACCTCTCACCCACTAACCTCATCCCACCTCCTTGGCCTGTCTGTCTTCCCTGGACCGACCTACCCCCACCCTAACTCCCACCTACATTCACCTTCACTGGGTCTAACCCAGCCTCTTTGACCTGTCTGTCTCTTCTCACCCTATCTTCTCTTTTATCCATCTTCTATCCACCTCCCCTGTCTCCCTATTTACTTCAGAATCCCCTACCCCTCCTCCATTTCTGAAGAAGGGTCCCAACCCGAAACGTCAAGCTTTCCTACTCCACTGATGCTGCTTGGCCCGCTGTATTCATCCAGCTTCACACCGTGTTATCTCAGATTCTCCAGCATCGGCAGTTCCTGCTATCTCTCAGGCTCTGAGGGAATGATTTTTGGCTGAAGGAACATATATGATAACCTTTAGATTGTTGAGTATGTTCAAGGCTGAGATGGATAGAGCTCTAATCATTATGGGAATCAAGGGTCATGGTGATAAAACAGGAAAGTGGATTTGTGCTCTTCACAACAATCTCATCAAAACTCTGTGTAACTGTGGTAAAAATTGTTACATTTGCATTCTATTTCCCTTACAATGAACAATAACATTCCTTACGGATCACATAGACTGACATTTTGTGACTCAAGTGCCAGACACCCAGTTCCCTCTGTAGTTACGTTCCACAATTCATTTAAATATTATTGTCCTTTTCTATGCTTCCGGCAAAAATGGGCAAGTTTATGTTTTCCCATACTATATTCCATCTGTAGATCCACTCATTTAACCTTTCTGCATCACTTGCAGAGTTTTAGTGTCATCTTCACAACTTAATTTCTACCTTTTTATCACCAGCAAACTAAGTTACCAGCACCTTTATCCATGTCATTTATACCGATCGGAAATAATTAAGACCTCAACACTGACCTGTGTGGCATCCCAGACATTAGCAACACTGTCAAAGGCATTTTTTTAAAATGTCACTTATAGTTTAATAATTTCCTTTTCCACAATATTATTTGCTTTTATTATAATCTTCACCATAAATATTTTCCAAAAGTAAAAATGTTTTGGCTTTTGAAGTGTGAAATATAGGCCAAAACATTGAACATTTTCTAGAAGGAGTTAGATATAGTTCTTAGCGTCAAAAGGATGAAAGGACATGGAGGGAAAACAGGAACATAATATTGAGTTGGATGATCAGCTGTGATCTTGCTGAATGGCAGAACAGGCTCAAAGGGCTGAATGGCCTCCTCCTGCTCCTATGTTTCTATGTAAATCACTACTGGTACCAGTAATTTTTTTTAAACTATCATGGGTTTGGGACTTGTTAACAACATATACTTGTACAAGCAGTTTTAGTTCAGTTTTCAAGAGACTAGTTCTGTCATTTACACTGCTTGTTAGTATCTGACAGGCTCATTGACCTACCAAAACATGTCCACAAGACTGCCATTAAAATAATGGAGTCAATTTGTACTGTATACATTTGAGGTTTGCTCACAAAACTTGATCACCCTGAAGCCAAACTGTAACAGTAGCTGTACAAAAGCTGGAACAGAATGGGTCATGATTTTTGATTAATGGTGCGCTCATACGATGTTACAGACACTCAAACACATTTCTCTCTCTCTCTGTCTCTCTCACACACACACACACGCACACACACACATAGAGAGAGTGAGAGAGAGAGAAGTCCAAGTATGCTTTCTCTGTAAAATTAACAATCAGCTGGTGGCATCTTTGTGCGGAATCAGAAGGCCCATAATTTGTCCCAATGCGTTACTTGAGGCAATACTGTATAGTTCTCTTGTTCTTTAAACTGAAGTCATTTTTACCTGCTTGGTTGTTTCAGGTAAAGGTTAAAAAAGTCTCAAATTCTGTCCAAAGAATTGCAGAAAGCATTTTTGAAGTTCAGCTGATATATTTCCCTGGTAACTCCTTTGGATACAAAAATTCTGGTTTGTCAGATCTAGCTTTGTGCAAAATGTATCAGGCCAACTTTAGAATCTAGAGAAATGTACAAAAAGTATCACAAAACTGACAACACAAAAACAATCCTCATTTTAAGCATTTGACATTGGACAATCAATAGCTACATTAAATTTATAACTGAAGCTGTATACCAAAAATTCATTTATTTCTACCAGTTAAAAGATGATGAATCTATAAAAACCATAAGCAGAAACACAAATTATTGTAGGGTAATGGATCCCACAGAAGATGTTGATCTTTGATGTTTTCTTTGATGCATCTGGGAGTTGTTTAGAATGTGTAATGAACATTAGAATTACAATTTTCCATCAAAAAAGAATGCTCGTTAAATATTATAGAGATCTATTATCCACTTGGGAATGAATTATTTCTCTAATGTTTGAAAATTCTTTTTTCTGGTTACACCAAATAGTTTATTATTAGGGAAAAAAGTAAATTTTTTTATTCAAAATGCTCTGTGACAAATTTGGAATTTGAACTCTCTTAACATAAATCATTTGAGACTAGGCTCCAGGCAAACACATTCAATCCAAATGTGGCCTCCATTTCTTGAGGCGTACAAAATGGTCCAGGGCAATAATTTCAAGGTAAACTTTGAATTTATCATTTTGAACATGTATAATTGACTGTTAATTGTGTTATTTACTTGTTTCAAAATGAAAAACAAAGTAATGGTATCTTGGCTCTCAATAGTAATTACTAAACTGTGGCCTCAGCTTTTTAGTACATATATTAATGACTTGAATGAAAGAGCAGAGTCACAGTCATACAGCATAGAAACAGGCCTTTCAGCTCGACTTGTCTATGCTGACGAACAAACAACAAACTATACTAATCTCACCTACCTTCAGTTTATCCATACCCTTACATGCCCTGGCATTTTAAGTGCTCATCCAGATGCTTCTCTAATGTTGTGATAGTGCCTGACTCCACCACTATCTCAGGCCTCATGTTCCATATTTCTACCACATTCTGGGTGATTTTATTTCTCAAATCTCCACTAAACCACTTGCTCTTCACCTTAAATTCATGCCCTCTGATCTTAGACTTTGCTGACATTGTGAAAAGATTCTTTTGATCTAGTCTTTCTGTGCTTCTCATAATTTGTATACCTCAATCAGAAACACCCCTTCAGCCTCCACTACCCTAAAGAAAACAAACCCGGCCTATCCAGTTTTATCTTGGTGAATCTCCTCTGCACTCTGCAGTGCAATCAGACTGAGGTCTCCTTGTTCCTCAGTACTCCCTAATGACCGACCATTCAGTTTGTATTTCCTTCCTCTATTAGACTTTCCAAAATGCATCACTTTGCTCTTCAGAAGTAATTCTTAGGCATTCACCTCAGGGGTAATTTCTATCTGTCATTGCTGTGCCCAATTTACCAGCTGGTCAATTTCAGGCTGCAGCCTGAGACCATCTTCTTCTCCATCAACAACACCACCAAATTTTTTGAGAGTAGTGTAATTATCAGCATTTATTAAATGGCACCATATTGTCTAGAGTCAGAAGTTTTTGGCTTTATCCCTCTCTAGGAATCCAGAACAGGGTCTAGACTGTCTCTTCCATGTCTTACTGAGAGAGCACGACAATGTCAGAGGTGGTACTTTTTGGGTGAGATAATAAATTAACAAAGAGCCCTTCTGTCAGGTGAAAGTAAATGCAAGTCCATAGTTCTGGCTCGAGAAAAGGATGGGAGATTTCGCAGTGTACAGGTTACTTTTTACCTCTAACATCAGTAATAAGGATTGCCTAGTCATTATTGCACTCAGAGGACATGGCTTCCCAACACTGCAGCAGCGCAGACGCTTCAAAAGTGCTGGAGTCACTGTTAAGTGTTTTGGCAAATGTCACAGTTTTCTCCCACTCAGACTGCTGCTTTTGATTGCATACTGTGCAATTCTGATAAGACAGGGCACAAATTGTAGCTGTACCCCAGCATCAAACTTCCACATAGGCACCTTTCAAAGAGCTTTTTTTCACCCAAAACATCCTTCATTCAAGTTGTAACTGCATGCTAGTTTTACTTGCGCTTAAGTATACATGGGATGTAGGATGTCCTTTGATGTCCTACTAGAGCCTCTAATGTTTGACATTGTGCCACTAAAAAAATAAGCAGTGAATCAATAAAAAAGGGCCCTGGAAAGTTTTGGTGAAATTCTGGCGAAAGAGGGTAACATTGCAAGCCCATACAACTTTTGGCTCATCGTCATCCTTTTGACGTCCTTGTACCCTAGCTTAATGGCTGATGTCTCCACACACAAATATTCAAATAGATTTTGATGCTACACAACATTTTCACTTGTATGTTATAAATTTGTAGGCACGCCATCCTATGCAAAGCAGTTTCAGTACACCCAAGGTTGCATCTGTTCACCCAAGACTCTGCATCAGACACTACAACACCAGTGCATTCCAGGTAGCCAGGCACTTTCCCTCTTGGCTGCAAGCCCAGAGGTCAGGAACTTCCAACTTCCACATGGAGAAAGAATTTGAACCTGATGGTCAAGGTTTTCTGCAGCAATTTGAGAGTCATAGAGTTATAGAGCCCTACAGCATGGAGACAGGCCCTTTGGCCCAAATGGGTCCATGCCAACCAAAATGTCCATCCATGCTGAGCCCATTTCCCTGCGATTGGCCCATGTCCTTCTAAACCTTTCCTATCCATGTATTCATCAAATGCCTTTTAAATGTTGTTAATGTTCCCACCTCTAACACTTCTGCTGGCAGCTCACTCCATATGCGTACCACCCTCTGCGTACAAAAAGTTTCCCCTCAGGTTCCCACGTATACTTTCCCCTGTTAAATTTAGCTGATGCCCTTTTATCCTTGATCCCCCAACCCTGGGAAAAAGATTGACTGTATTCACCCCATCCATGCCTCTCATAATTTTATACACTTCTATTAGATTCCTTCCTCAGTCTCCTACTCTCTAAAGAAAACGGTCCTAGTTTGTCCAATCTCTCCCTATAACTCAGTCCCTTGAGTCCTGGCTACATCCTTGTAACTTTCTACTACACTCTTTCCAGTTTAATAACATCTTTCCTATAGCAAGGTGACCAAAACTAACCATAAAACTCCAAATGTGCCCTCACCAATGTCCTGTACCACTGCAACATAACTTCACAGTGACTACACTCAATATCCTGACTGATGATGACCATTGTGCCAAAAGCCTTCTTCACTGCACTACCTACCTGTAACTCTACTTTCAGAAAACTGTGCATCTCTGGTCCCTCTGTTTCCTTACACTCTTTAAAGACCCTACCATTCATCGTCAAACTCTTACCTTGATTTGACTTTCCAAAATGTGACACCTTACACTTTTCTACGGTAAATTCCATTTGCCATTTCTCAGCCCACTTCCCCAACTGATCAAGATCCTGCTGCAATTTCCGATAACCTTCCTCACTGTCCATGATACCACCAATCTTAGAGTCATCAGCAAACTCACTAATCATGCCTTGTATATTTTCATCCAATTCACTGATATAGATATCAAACAGTGACGGCTCAGCAATGACTCCTGAGGCACACCACTAGTCACAGGCCTCCTGTCCAATAAGCATCCTTCTACTATTACCCTCTGCTTCCTACCATCAAGCCAATCATGTATCCAGTTTGTCAGCTCTCCCTGGATTCCATGCGATCTAAACTTCCAGAACAGCCTACCATGTGGAACCTCATCAAAGGCCTTACTGAAATCCATATAGATTATCTCTACAGCCTGCTCTCATCAACCTTCCTGGTTACTTCATCAAAGAACTCTTGCAAATTTGTGAGGCATGATCCACACTATAGAGCCATGCTGACTATTCCTAATGAAACCCGGTCTTTCCAATACACACATAAAAGGCTGTAATGGAATTACCTAACTACATGTTAAATATGGGACTGATAGGGACACTACTTGACTGAAGGCAGTAAACACCACCCAAGTTAGTGGTGTTTTTGAACTTGGTCAAAGAGAAAGCTAGGGGTTGGTAGGAGGTTGATCTTTGGCTAGTGAGTTCCTAAAAGTCTCTGTAATGATGGAGATCATATTTCTACATTCTGTAAGTACTTGGAGTACTGCAAAAATATTTATCTTGTGCATTAAATTAGACTATTCTAATCAGACAAAGAAGGTGGTTATTCTCAGCAGTGCAATACCACTTCAAGCTAAAGGAACAAACATAGTCAAAGTTTGCATCAGGGGTGGAGTGCATGTCAGATTAGTATGTAGGTAAGAGACAGAACGTGGGCCAGAGGCGGAGTGTGGTTAGTGGTGACCAGTACTATTTCTATAAAGTTGTCAATGAGAAAATAGCCTTCAGAGAAACAACTGTGAAAGTATATGTACTGGTGATCTAGATCGAAAGAACTGGAGACTGATTGCTGTTGACAGCAAGTCCCATAACACTCATGGCAAGATTAAACACAGAAAAAAATTTCAGAGGAAACACAAGAAGAACATTTCAGACCTGACAGAAGACAGACAGGAACAGATAAAATCTGCAACTTCAAGGCCGACTTTTTAGCTGCATCACAAGGCAGTGGTCTGTGGAAGATGTCCTGAGTCCTAATTGAGCCAGGCCACCACCAGACAAAAAGTATTACATGTGTTAAAGCCAAAAACATCCCTGTGTAGAACGAGAAATGTTAAATAGTGAAGTTATTCCGGTTGAAAGGGTAGTACTTTCAAAATCAACTTTAAACTCCAATTGGGCATTGCATCAATAATGTGCAGTGGTATTTCAAGGCAGGATTGAAAAAGCAAAACCTTGTATATTTGAAACAGAGCCAGGGAAATCTCAAAACAAGCTGTTTAAAGCGGCTTGGCATTGAGCAGTTTTAAAAAGTTTGCAATTCTAGTCTGACCCAGAAGGCCACAAGATTGCAATAGGAATCACTAGTGAGGCTCTGAAGGAGGGGGAAACCTCCAATACAGCCCTGAAGGCTGGGAAAATTCCTTTACAGTCACAAAGGATCGGGGAGCTGCCATTACCACAGAATAAAATTGTTTAAAGGAGATAGCTTATCTAAGCACATTAGGAAACAATGATATCAGAAGTAGTTTTGCAAGAAGTATGTCATTTCAGAGATGGGTCAGACACAAATTAAAATTGGATGTCTTGGAGAGAAAACAAATTTTGATGAATACAACAGCTTCCCAGCCAGTCAAGAAGACAGATAAATGTAATTCTGTACACAATTGGAAATATAGCAGATGATGCTATATCTCTCTAAAGGCTAAGTGAAACATCAAGTGATATTGAATGCCTTTAGTAATTATTTCAACTTCAGGCTCAAAAAAATACTTGTAGGGAAAATTTAACAAAATGGTACAACATCCAGCTGAATCCATAAATGACCTCATTAGCGATCCATAGAATGGAAAAATGCAACTCAAGTGTTAGGACTCATTAACAGACCAGGCTTTACTGAGGAATCATTGCTGGATTTATTTCAGAAACACCGAGTTCTTATGTGTAGGAGGTGGTAATTTGGCCTATCTACTCCTCAGTGCCAATTTCCTGCCTTTTCCCAATATCCCTACACACCACACTATCGAAATAATGAAATGTGAGGCTGGATGAACACAGCAAGCCCAGCAGCATCTCAGGAGCACAAAAGCTGACGTTGCGGGCCTAGACCCTGATGAAGGGTCTAGGCCCGCAATGTCAGCTTTTGTGCTCCTGAGATGCTGCTTGGCCTGCTGTGTTCATCCAGCCTCACATTTCATTATCTTGGATTCTCCAGCATCTGCAGTTCCCATTAACACTATCGAAATAATCATCTAAAGCCATCTTGAATTTCACAGCTGAATTTGCCTTCACCACTTTTCCCTGAAGGTGACAACGCAGGTCAATAGAGTAGTCAAGAAGGTATACGGCAGGCTTTCCTTCATCGGATGGGGTTTTGAGGACAAGAGTTGGCAGGTCATGTTACGGTTGTATAAGACTTTAGTTCAGCCACATTTAGAATACTGCGTATAGTTCTGGTCGCCACATTACCAAAAGGAGCGGATGCTTTGGAGAGGGTGCAATGGATGTTCACCAGGATGTTGCCTGGTATGGAGGGCGCTAGATATGAAGAAAGGTTGAGTAAATTAGGATTTTTTCATTAGAAAGATGGAGATTGAGGGGGTTCCTGATTGAGGGCTACAAAATCTTGAGGGGTATGGACGAGGTGGATATCAAGAAGCTTTTTCCCAGAGTGGGGGACTCAATTACTAGGGGTCATGAGTTCAAAGTGAGAGGAGGAATGTATATGGGAGATATGCGTGGAATGTTCTTTACGCAGAGGGTGGTGGGTGCCTGGAACGCGTTGCCAGCAGAGGTGGTAAACACAGACATGATAGTGTCTTTTAGGATGTATCTGGACAGGTACTTGAATGGGCAGGAAGCAAAGGGATACAGACCCTTAGAAAAAAGATGACAGATTTAGACAGAGGATCTCAATCAGCGCAGGCTTGGAGGGCCAAAGGGCCTGTTCCTGTGATGCAATTTTCATTGTTCTTTGTTCACTCTTTCAGGCTTGCATTCCACACTCAGCCTAAATATTTGAAAAATTATTTGTTTTCCCACATCACTCTTGCTTCCTTTGTACTTCACTTTAAATCTATGCCACCTCAGTCTTTTCCTTTTATGAGGAGGAGATATTCTTCCAACCCAGTCATGATTTTTAAAACCTCTAACTAATCTCGTCTCAGTCTTCTTCCTCCAAGGAAAACTGTCCTCACTTCTTCAGTCTACCCTCATAAGTGAGATTTCGCATTCCTGGAACCATTCTTGTAAATCAATTCTGCACTCTCTCCAACAAAATCACATGTTTCCTATAATGTGGTGTCAACAGCTGAGTTATCTTGTATAACTTCAACATCACCGCCTTGCTCTTGTACTGTATGTCCGTGTTAATAAAGCTAAGGGTACTGTATGCTTTATTCATCGCTCTCTTTACTTGTTCAGCCACTTTCAAAGATACGGCCACATATACACCCAGGTGTCTATGTTACTGCACCACATTTTGAACTGTATCCACTGTTTTATATTGTCTTTTAATGTTCTTCCTATCAAAGTGCATCACCTCATATTTCTCTGTATTGAATTTCATCTGCTACCTATCTGCCCACTCCGCCAACTTTGTTAATGTCCTTTCGGAGTTCACACTGTTCCTCTTCGAAGTTTACAATTTAGCCAATTTTCGTGACATTTGCAAACATTGAAACTGTGCCCTGCACACCAAGATCTAAATCATTAATATATGCCAAGAAAAACAAGGGTTCCAATATTGGCCCCTGGGGAACTCCACTGCAAACATTACTCTAGCATCCATTGATCATTGTTGTCTGTTTCCTGTCACTCAGGCAATTCCACATCCACATTGCTACTGACATTTTCATGCCATGACCTAAAGCTTTCGTCACAAGTCTGTTGTATTGTTTTCTTATGTTTTCTCTTTTAATGCATTTGAATAAAAGTTTTCTATTCTTCCCCTTCCTCAGCTTTCTCAACTGCGATGAACAAACAAAACAAGAGAACAAAAAAGAAGTACGGCTCAGGAACTAAACTAAAAAACAAATCTTCTGCCTTTATTCGGTCTGCATCCCTCTATTCCCTTCCTATTCATGTCAACCATCCAGATGCCTCTTAAATGTTACCAATGTGCCTGCTTTCGCCACCACCTCTGGCAGAGCATTCCAGGCTCCCACCATTCTCTGTGTGAAAAACGTCCCTCGTACATCTCCCTTAAACGTTTGCCCACTTGTCTTGAGCAGGTGCCCCCTTGCAATTAAAATTTCCATCCTGGGGAAAAGCCTCTGACTATCCACTCTGCCTATGCCTCTCAAAGTTTTGTAGACCCCTATCAGGTCTCCTCTTAGTCATCGTCTACAGTGAGATCAATCCTAGTCTTTTTAACCTTTCCTCATAGTCAATGCCCTAGCGACCAGGTAACATTCTGGTGAACCTTCTCTGCACAACCTCCAAAGCTTCCATGTCCTTCCAGTAATGTGGTGACGAAAACTGCACGCGATACTCCAAATGCAGCCTAACAAGGGTTTTATATAGCTGCAACATGTTTTGCCAATTTTTGGACTCCATGCCTCAGCTCATGAAGCATGCCAAATGCCATCTTTACCACGTTGGCCATCTGTGTTGCCACTTTTAGGGAACTGTGGACCTAAACACCCAGATTCGCTTGTATGTTAATGTTCCTAAGGGTTCTGCCATTAACAATATAATTTACCCCTAAATTTGATCCTCCAAAATGCATCAGTTCGCATTTTTCTGGATTAAACCCCATCTGCCATTTCTGTGCCCATGTTGCCAATCCATATCCTGTTGTAGCCTTTTACAATCATCGGCACTATCAGCAATTCCACAAATCTTAGTGTCATCTGCAAACTTACTAATCAGATCACTCACAATTTCCTCCAGATCATTGATACATTTTATAAACAACAGAGTACCTAAGACTGATCCCTGTGGAGCACAACTAGTTACCGGTCTCCGGTCTGAAAAGCACCCTTCCACTGTTACCCTCTGTCTTCCATGACCAAGCCAGTTTTGTGTCTAGCCAACCCACCCACATGCGATTTTAGTTTTTGTACCAATCTGCTATGTGGGACTTTATCTAATGCCTTACTAAAGTCCATATAAAGTCCATCCGCAGCTCTTCCCCCTCAATTATCATGGCCGCCTCTACAAAAAAATTCAATCAGGCTGGTGAGATATGACCTTCCCCATACAAAACCATGCTGCCTGTTGCTATCTTGTTCATTTTCTTCCAAATGTGTATATATCCTGTTCGTCAATATCTTCTCCAAGAGCTTCCCCACCACAGATGTCAGACTCACTGGCCTACAATTTCCTGGATTATCCCTGCTTCCATTCTTAAGCAAGGGAACAACATTGGCTAATCTATAGTTCTCTGGAACCCTCCTGTGGTCAAGGACAATGTGAAGATATCTGCTAATGCCCGAACTATTTCTTCTCTTGCTTCTCACAGAAATCTGGGATAGATCCCATCTGGGCCTGGGGTCTTGTCTACCTTAATGCATTTTAGGATACCCAAAACTTTCTCCTTCAATATTGTGACATTCTCTAGAGTATTCACGCACTCATCCCTGACATCAACATCAGTCATGTCCCTCGCAGCGAATACAGATACAAAGTATTTATTAAGAATCTCTCTCACTTTCTGTGGTTCCATGCATAAATTCCCTCCTTTGTCCTTCAGGGGGCCTATTCTTCCCCTTGCTACCCACTTTCTTCTAATATATGCATAAAAAGCCTTGGGATTCTCCTTAACCCTGCTTAATAAGGACATTTCATGGCCCCTTTTTGCCTTCCTAATTCTATATTTAAGTTCCTTCCTAATTTCTCTATACTCCTCAAGGGCTTTGTCAGTTTGTAGCTGCCTAGACCTATTGTATGCTTCCTTTTAATTAAGCTTACAATTTTCCATGTCATCCATCGTTCTTGGATCCTGACATTCCTATCCTTCAGTTTTGTGAGGACATGCATGTCCTATGTTTTAATCTACTAGTCTTTAAAAGCCTCCCACATGCCAGATGTAGATTTGCCCTCACATAACTGCTCCCAATCCACATTTCCCAGTTCTTGTCTAATTTGGATGTAATTGGCCCTTGACCAATTAAACACCCCCACCTGAGGGCCACTCTTGTCCTTGTCTGTGACTACTTAAAATCTTATGGAGTTTTGGTCATTAATCCCAAAATGCAATCCCACTGAATCATTGATCATCTGTCCTGGCTCACTTCCTAATACCAAGTCTAGCCTGGCCTCCTCTCTGGAGGGATTGTCAACATTCTGTCTCAAAACGCCCTCTAACATATAACGCATAAAAAACTGCTCTCCATCCAAGCTCCTGACTCTAAGGGAGTCCCTGTCAATAAGAGGAAAGTTAAAGTCACCTACCACAGCTACCCTGGTTTTTTTCCACACCTTTCCAGTATCTGACAACATATCTGCTCCTCTGTCTTATGTGGGCAGTTGGGAAATAGAAAACTCCCAACATTGTGATTTCACCCTTCCTATTCCTGAGATCCCCCCCCCCACCATGCCTCAATGCATGATCCATCCGATGTGTCTTCCCTCAACCCAGCTGTGATGTGAACCCTAGGCAGTGATGCACCTCCCCTACCCGTTTTGTTTCCCTTTCTATCTCATCTAAAACAACGATATCCTGGAATGCTAACGTGCCAGTCCTGCCCCTCCTTTAACCATGTCTCCATCATGGCAATAACATCATAATTCCACGCAATAATCCATGTTCTTAGTTAATCTGATTTACCTGTTATACTTCTTGCATTGAAGTAAATGCACTCCAGGCCTTCAGTCCCTCTGAGCCCTGCAACTTCCCTGTGCCTGCTCTTACTCAGCACTATGCACATCTCAATCTCTCTTTTGTCCCGGGTCCCTGGCCTATTTTTCGGTTCCCAGCCCCTGCCACACTTTTCCAAACCCTACTGAAGAGCCCTCACAGACCTTCTGCTGGGATATTGGTGCCCCTTCAGTTCAGGTGCAACCCATCCACCTTTTACAGGTTCCACTTTCCCCAGAAGACATCCCAATGATCCATATATCTAAACCCCACCCTCCTACACCACCTCTATAGCCACATGTTCAATTGTCCTCTCTCTCTGTTCCCTGCCTCACTAGCTCGTGGCATGGGTAGTAGGCCTGAGATTACTACTCTGGTAATTCTGCTGCTTAGCTCGCTACTTAACTCCCTGAATTGTCTTTACAGGACCTATTTCTTCTTCCCACCTATGTCATTTGTGCCAATTTGAACAACAACTTCTGTATGTTTTCCCTCTCGTTTCAGCACGTCCTGTACCCACACCGAGACATCCAGGACCCTGGCACCAAGGGAGGCAACACACCATTCACGATCACTCAAATGCCTGTCTATGCCCCTGACTATCGAGTCACCTACAGCTATCACTCGCCTGGACTTTGCCAAAACCCTGTTCAACAGCAGAGCCAGTTTTTTTAAAAATTCAATAATGGGATATGGGCATCACTGAAGAGACAGCATTTATTGCCCATCTCTAATTGCCCAGAGGGCAGTTCAGACTCAACCACATTGCTGTGGGTCTGGAGTCATATGTAGGCCAGGCCAGGTAAGGATGGTAGTTTCTTTCCCCTAAAGGATTTTAGCGACGCGTTGGGATTTTCCAACAATCGACAATGAATTCACAGTCATCATTAGATTCTTAATTCCAGATATTTTTATTGAATTCAAATTCCACCATGTGCCATGGCAGGATTCAAAACCAGGTCCCGAGAACATATCTGAGTCTCTGGATTAACAATCCAGCCATAATACCCCGAGGCTATCGCCTCCCCAGACCCAGCTGCTGCTTGTAATGTCTCCTGAGAGGCTATTCCCAACCCCCAAACAACAGTATCCAAAATGGTATACCTGTTAAGACAGGGGAATAGCCACAGGAGACTCCTGCAGTACCTACCTGCCTGTCTGTCTGTCCTGGCAGTCACCCATCTATCAGTCCAGACTTGTGATGTAGCCACATCCCTATAGCTAATAAAAACCAAAAGAACTACAGATGCTATAAATCAGGGAAAAAAAATAGAAGTTGCTGGAAAAGCTCAGCAGGTCTGGCAGCATCCATGAAGAAAAAAATCAAAGTTAATATATCAGATCTGGTGACCCTTCCTCAAAACATTAATGTACAGTTCCAGGTTTTAGCCACTCCATGTCATCAGTTCCTCGGCGATATTCAGACCAGTTATGGTGACTACAGTCCCATCTCCCAGAATTCCCCTCAGTAACATCTCTACAGATTCAATATTCTTTCTTTCAGTGAAGGTGGCCTGCTTGGATCCACTCCCCAGTCGGGGTGACTGCAGTGCTGTCTCCCAGAATTCCTTTCAGTGACATCTCTGCCACCCTTCTAATTCGACAACGCTTCATTTCAAATCCACTTGTCAAAATTGTACATTCTGTAAAGTTCAATTTTCCCTAAGGTGGAAAATTGATATTATATAGATATCTCAAAAAATCACTTTACAAGGATCTGGCTGGTCCATTGAATTCCTGCAAATAGTCATTTTTCTCTTTGATACTGGCAGATAGTGACACGAGTACTTACGGTATGTTGTGGCATTAATATGTTAAAATCCAAATGGAAACTTACCCAAAAGCATCATCCTTTTGCAGCTGTGATAATGGGAACTTCAGATGCTGGAGAATCCAAGATAATAAAACGTGAGGCTGGATGAACACAGCAGGCCCAGCAGCATCTCAGGAGCACAAAAGCTGACGTTTCGGGCTTAGACCCTTCATCAGTGAGGGGGATGGGGTGAGGATTCTGGAATAAATAGGGAGAGAGGGGGAGGCGGACCGAAGATGGAGAGAAAAGAAGATAGGTGGAGAGGAGAGTATAGGTGGGGAGGTAGGGAGGGGATAGGTCAGTCCAGGGAAGACGGACAGGTCAAGGAGGTGGGATGAGGTTAGTAGGTAGGAGATGGAGGTGCGGCTTGGGGTGGGAGGAAGGGATTGATGAGAGGAAGAACAGGTTAGGGAAGCAGAGACAGGTTGGACTGGTTTTGGGATGCAGTGGGTGGAGGGGAAGAGCTGGGCTGGTTGTGTGGTGCAGCGGGGGGAGGGGACGAACTGGGCTGGTTTTGGGATGCAGTGGGGGAAGGGGAGATTTTGAAGCTGGTGAAGTCCACATTGATACCATTGGGCTGCAGGGTTCCCAAGTGGAATATGAGTTGCTGTTCCTGCAACCTTCGGGTGGCATCATTGTGGCACTGCAGGAGGCCCATGATGGACATGTCATCTAAAGAATGGGAGGGGGAGTGGAAATGGTTTGCGACTGGGAGGTGCAGTTGTTTATAGTGAACCGAGTGGAGGTGTTCTGCAAAGCGATCCCTAAGCATCCCAAAACCTTCAAAATCATCAAACCTTTGCAGCTACTGGTTTTATCCAGGTTTAACTTGAATACCTATGTTAATAACTTGTGTCTTGGCTTCTCTGATTTTCTGCTGTATATTTGACCCAAACTTTCTAATAGAAAGATGGTCACTGTGACAGTAAAAGCTGGAGTTGTGAGATGGCACCACAAAGAACGCCCAGTACTGCTGACTTAGTGGGAATTGTCCATGAAGTTCACATTTTCTTGGGGCAAGTATCTGACATCGCAAACTCACCTAGAAAGCCCCTCAACTCTTACTTAGAGTCAGAAGTTTCTGATGGTTCTGACTGACTTCAGCTTAACGGCTAGCGAGGAAGTATTAAAAAACTAAAACCTGCTCTTATTCCACCACTGACCCCATGACTATCTTACACCAACCCATGACATACCTGAACCCCAAATCCTATAGACCCCATTCCACAACTGACCACATTCGACCTAACAGTTTCAACTCTTAAACTGACAGCCCGTCTGATACTCTGCCCCGATTTAATCCCGACACCAACAGACAAACTCATCTCCAGACCCTATTGGATCCTTCACTCCCCTTGGCTCAACCCCACCAACACTCTAACCCTCTACATTGCCTGAGTACGCCCCTATTACCATCTCAAATATCCCTCCAGGCATGATGTAACCTCCTACCCAGACTCTTCACTGCCAAGATATGACTAGCCCCTCTCCTGACATGGCCTCTTGACTTAACCCACTTGCCACCCTAACACTTCACCTGCCTGGCATGCTATCACATCTCACCCACTTGCCATTGTAACACTCATGTACATGAAATCATGTATCTCTACTCCACCATCTATCATAATATCCTCCTATCCACTGGTGCTGTGATCACTCCCCAACCCACCACCCTACCATTTACCCATAGAGTTACTTAGCTTTGTAGATTCCTGGATTGGCCCATGTTCCTTCAGATGAGAATTCTCCTAGCCAAGAAATTCATGGGGACAACCCTCTTTTAAGAAAGTGTTTTTCTTTTCTGTCTGATCAGGTTCAGATATGTCTTCAACAGAAATGCTGCAAAGATAAGGTAAACCCTTAATTCTTTAGGATTAGTAATCTTCCATAGAAGGGTGACATGAGGGAACCACTGGGGGAAAAAAACTGCTGGCTTTAATGGGCATAAAAATGACAGGGATTTTGTCCAAAATCTGTCAACTTTTCTGTTCCTTCTGTTCTGTCAAAACTGGATTGGAAACCTGAGAAGGGGAGCGGACATTTAGCAGAGATTAGGTAAAATCAGAGAATATCATATCTTGTATTGCTCCATTTCTGCACTCATCCTGAGACACCCAACGACAAACAGAGAGCCAGTGATTTCGATCTGAGGCTATTTGGTCATGCATAGTATACCAGTTCAAAATAATATGTGGAAACACCATCTTCTATGTAATAACTGTTTGCAATTATTCTGCAAAGACTTCGCATGAATTCTTTCTGCCACAAACTGTTCCTGAAGGAGGGTTGATAAATTATTTTTAACAGGAATTATGTAGTCACTTGGAGAAAAAGACTTCAGGAGTGAACAGTAAAATGGAATTTGACTTCTCAGAGCAGACGCAATGAATTGAATGCTTTACTTCTGCAATATTCTATGATTCCATTCCCATACACTGTCAATTTGATGAGGCATATTAGTACCTTTCTGCAAAGAAGGCTTAATAAATCTAGTCGTAGCATAGAGCATATATGTCAGAACTATTTATTGTCTCATCCAGTACAACATAGAATTAGCCAACCATACTTAACATATCCTGACTTCCTAGAAAATAAATAGTAATACAGCACAACTTTCAGATAACAAGAGGTTTACAATATTGAATTCTTCTGTTGCCTTCACTTCAATACCCGTTTCTTGGGTCAAAAGTTCTCTTCCCACCCCAAAGACCCCTTCAACCATCTTCAACATTCTCCCTCCTCCTGGCCCACTTCCCCTGCCCTTTTATCTGTACTCAACTAGCTCATTAAGAAGTGTTGATGTGATATTGGCCCCCTCAATTTCTCTACCTCCCCTCACCCATTTCAGTCTATTTCCTATGAACTGACTGCTCTCTGTGCTTTCAGATCCAACCCTAACTTTGATATTAAGCCTGCTGACATGGGTGGTGATGTCGTTGTCTAGCAGACTGACCTCTACATTGCGGATGTTCAGCACCAGCTCTCAGACACCTCCTTCTATCTCCTCCTGGACCATAACCCCACGATGGAATATCAGGCCATTGTGCCACAATGGTCACCAATCTCATTTCATTTGATGATCTCTCCTTACTTCCTCCACTCTCATTGTCTTGTAACCCCACGCAGCTCACATCTACCTCCTTTCGAAAATTTCTGCTTGCTCCTGCCCCACAGAACTCACCTCTTACTATCTTGATTCAATTTTTTCTCTCTTTGTCCAGTTCCTTCCTTCTTACATTTGCAATTCGTCTGAAGCTTTATGTCATTTTTAGAATTTCTAGTTTGAAGGCTCCAGGCATCTCCTCTTTACCATGGAGCCGTTACACATCCATCCCCCAACAGGATGGGTCTTGGGGCTCTCCACTTCTTCCTGGAACATAGGGCTGAAGTGTTGTCATCCATCACCATCCTCCGCTGCCTGGCCGAGATTGCTCTCACCCTGAACAACTTCTCTTTTAACTCCTTTCACTTTCTTCAGGTCAGAAGAACAGTCATGGGCCCCAGTTATGCCTGCCTCTGTATGGGATCCTTGGAGTTTTCTGTTCCAGTCCTATTCTGGTCCCCACCCACAACTCTTTCTCTGGTATACCATTGACATCATCAGTGCTGCCACTCTCTCTCATCCGGAATCGGAAAGATTCATGAATTTTGCTTCCAATTACCACACTGCTCTCACTTTCATCTGGTCCATCTCTGACTCCTCCTTTCACTTCCACAACATCTCTGTTTCCATTTCTGGAGATAGGCTGGCCAACAATATTCACTAAAATCCAAAGGACCCTGACCCAAAACATCAACTTTCTTACTCCTCTGATGCTACCTGGCCTGATATGTTTCTCCAACTTCACACTTTGTTATCTCTGACTTCAGCATCTGCAGTTCTTGTTATCTCTCTCGCTTCCCACAGTTAGCTTGACTATATATGCCTACACCCTCCCTCCTGTAAAGACTCTATTCCATTCTCCCAGTTTCTTCGAATCCACTATATCTGTTCTGATGATGTCACCTTCAACAAAAGAGCCTCCGAAATGCCCACCTTCTTCCACAACTGAGGATTCCCCAGCACAGCTGTTGACAGAACCTTAGCTGGGTCAGACCCATCTCCTGCACTTCCGCCCCCAAACCGTCTTTTCCCTCCCAAATCAGGAATAGGGTCCTACGTTTCCTCACTTACCTTTCTACTAACATTCACATCTGGAGGATGCCATTTCTGTCACCTCTAGCCCCTCCCCTCTCTTGTCAGTCTTCTGCAAGGGCCCTTCAGGACAGCTTGGTCCACTCCTCCTTCATTCCCAACACCACCCCAACAACCCTATGACACCTTCATCTGTAACCACAGGAGGTGTAACATCTGCCTGTTTACTTTCTCCCTCCTCAGTATCCAAGGGTCCAGACATACTTCCTGGTGAAGCAGTGCTCTACCTGCTCTTACCACAATTTAGACTACAATGGTCCCCCCTACATTGGGAAGGTAGCATAGATTTTGTGACCGCTTTGCAAAACAACCACAAAAAACACCTTGAGCTTCTATTTGACTGCTGCTTTACCATTGCCTCTTGTTCCCTGGCCAAATCTCTGTCTCAGGCTTCCAGTAAAGCTCAGCACCTAATTTTCCACTTGGGAGCTCTACAGCCTTTTGAATTTAATATTGAGTTCCACAATTTTAGGATCTGAAGCCTTACCCCAATCCCCACACACCAGACCTTGTTATCACACCAGCCTTTGTTAGCCAGCAATTGTCCCCATTAGTAGCTATTTGTTCTCCTAGGCCAATCATTGTCCACTCCTGTCTGTCCAACTCTTCTTCCCTACCACTATCTCCACCTATCATTTGCTCCTCAACCCCTACCTGCACAACTTTATGTTTTGCTTTAGAAACACCTTTTTCCTCCATACTGTCAGTTCGGGACCTGCAATGATAACTCTGATTTCGCTGTACCGATGCTGTTGGACCTGTTGAGCATTTCCAGCGAATTCTGTTTTTGTTTCTGATTTGTAGCATCTCGGCTCTTTTGGTTTTTATTTGGATTAAAGCGCTGTATCTCAGTGCAAAAATAATACAACTTGAAAGTTTTTGTTATGCTTTTCAACAACTGCCATTGCTAACAGCAATTTTCCTCGATGGTCTCTTTAGATTTCCTTAAGATCTTCTTTGTGCCTTATCACTGATGCATTCATTTTGAAGGTAACTCATTTATTAGTAGCGTTAACAGCTCCAGAAATAAGGGGACAGATATGTTTCAACAATATTGCTCTCCAGAAGACTGACTATTCCACTGACAGCTTACACATTAAATATTACTTTTGTGTTGCTTCCTGATGAGACTTCCTTCCACCTGGGGTGACTTCTTGTTGCCTAAAATTCCATTGTCTTATGACTTTCTTGACAAAGAGTGTGTTTCAATATGGCTCAGAATTACAAGAACAACTAATCAATTTATAATTGAGTCATTTCCTAAAGCGGGTGAACTGGTTTTCCCAGTTTAATTAATGCCCTTATTATGTCAAAAGACAAAAAACATAGTAAGTGGTGTATTTATCAAATTTCTGTACATTTTCAAAGGTAAGCCACACCATAGTTATCACTGTTTAGTTTTGAATACATGTGCAAAACTAAAGCAATGCTCTTCATATATCTTTTTTACAGTTTTGACCCACTAATATGCCTTCCACCTTTGGAACATTCAGCTATGCTGAATTACAGTGCTGTGAATATGCATAGTCTGCATTAGTACCAGCTACCAATTAGTAGTCCTTGGTCTTTCATTCAAATGAACATTCTCCATGTATGGGCCTGTAGTGGATACGTACATTGCATTCGACTGGTGGAGCCTCATGAAATTTTTGCCACAATAGATTATTACATTAGGTTTTAGTCATCTCCAAACACACACACACACACACACACACACACAAACACACACACACACACACACACACACACACACACACACAAACCCATGTCATGTGTTCTTTTATAGTAGTGTACGTCACCTGGCTTAGTTCAGCAAAATCAGCAGAATTACAGAGGTGAACATAATATTTCCCTGTTTTGTTTATGTTCTAAATCCTCTATATTTCCTGTATCATAACTGTTAACAACACTTAGTGAAAATGGAAAGTATCTACTCAACGTCCAACCTGGAGATCCACATTACTGTTACAATGGACGTAAGTACATTAAGAAAGACAAGGGTGGCCAAAAGGGGATGGCATACTGGTTATTACTTTTTGATCTAGAACATGTTTTTTTCTACCCCAGTTCCCAGCCTCTTTCACCTCCCCATGATTTACTGATCTCAGCAATATTACTGGAATTGCACTTCATGAACTCAATGCAATTTATGGGCCAATGACGTCATTATTCTACAGATACCCAAAAGCACAGAAATCTTACTCAACACCAGCTGCAGCGATGCTTAAAGTTCTTCTATTTCAAAAGCTGACAAATACTTGTTTTGGAGTTTCAGTAACAAATCATTTTCGCTTTCAATCTTCCTACGCAATACTTCATGATGAGTAGGCAGCATAAAGCTATATACTTTTCCAAGCTAGATTAGCATCCATATTAATTTTCATTAATGCCGGTTCACTAATTATGCAATAATGCTACATTTTGAATAACTGAATTGTTTTACATTCAGACTCCAAGCTGCTTTAGATTCTAATCTGTTATCACCATTTTATCCATTAGCCATGAACCAAGGCCAAATATTATCCTCTCAGCTTCAGAATCAAACCAAATTGCCCTCATTATCACAAGGTCACTCTGATTCCTTTAATTTCTCAGGCACAACCAAGAATTGTTTTGGATCCACACAAATAAATATTAAATATGGTGATTTCATCCAATGTTTTAAATTTGCGTGGGCTTTATTTGTGTAAAGACTTTGAGTACAATTTTTTAGACAAATTGATGCTGGCTACATAAGCAGTTGAAACTTGTTAAAAATTGATTTAAACTGTGATTAAATATGTGAAAAGCTGATGTGTCTTTATTGCAGCACATACACAAGCAGGAGCGACTAAATTGGATGAACCAGTGTAACAGGTCAATGCGAGGCTTTGTGAATAAGTTAGCAATTCCACCTGTCTGTAAACCCATTATGCTAATAAATAGTTGTACTTCCTAGCTAGAACACCACATTGTTGTTTTTATTTCAGCTGCAATGCTTATGTCCCTTATTTATTGCTTCAAAAGTGTTCAAAGGATAGTATTGTTGAGGCAGCATGTTGGTTCCACCTACAGAATTCACTTAATCATCCTCAGAAAAGTTGTACTCAGACACCATTTTGATGGGCAGTCATTAAATTTTTTTTAAAAAGTCTCATTACATTAAAAAAAATGCTTTTCTTTATTGTGCTGCAGGCTCACTCCCTCCGGGTAGCTGGCTGATGATGCTAAAGATCTTTTCACATATCGATCAAAGGTACAATGAACATCTATCGTATCAGTTTGGGAGGAGAAATCACAAAATTATGCAGGTGAAAGAGTGCTAATTCATTCTTGATCGAATATTAATACAAGAAGGGCTGCAAAGGCCTTCAGTGCCAATTTTACGAAGATGAACAATATCTAATGCAGCAGTATAAAGCAATGACATTCTGCACGGAGTGACATTGAAAAAACGTGACCATCATTGGGTATTTGCAGAGCTGTGAGTTTAAAGATGATTAATGGGTCAAGACTTAATTTGAAAAAAAACTAAGGGATGGATTTTCAAAGTGTTGGGCCAACTTCAGACACTTTAAGAGTGGGGATGGGACCTGAATGTAAAAGTTACATAACTTATCTAACAGAGATAATGGAAACTGCAGAATCCGAGAAAACAAAGTACGGAGCTGGATGAACACAGCAGGCCAAGCAGCATCTTAGGAGCACAAAAGCTGATGTTTTGGGCCTAGACCCTTCATCAGAAAAGCTTTTGTGCTCCTAAGATGCTGCTTGGCCTGCTGTGTTCATCCAGCTCCACACTTTGTTATAACCTATCTAACATCCATTTTTTTGTCAGCAATGGTGTAACTTACAGTTTGGAAATTGGAATTCAGCAGGGCCATTTGAAATCAATACCTAGTTCAAACATACCCCATTTGTGCTGTCCCAAGAGTCTATCGTGTGGTACTCACAAATTAATGGAGTAGGCAAACACTTGTGAAGGATTGTTGATGTCTGTATAGTGCCTTGAACTGAAGGCTTTTTTTAAATAAAAGTTTCTAATCCTCTAAATATTAAAACAAAGATCGAAGCTGTTACAGTTTTAACGAAAACACCCTCTGATGGGCAGCTTTGATTGATGGGCCATCTATCATAAGTTAAAAAAAACATTTTTTGCAGTTTCAGTAGCGTTTCATATTTGCATTTTCTATTAACTATTGTACTATTCTGAATATGATGTTCAAAAGCCAAGAAAGTTTATCTCAGCAGGAGAAGTTCATTTCATCTTTCAGTTGGCAGGTTAAAGAGGATATTAATTAGTTAATTATTTTTAGTGTGGTTTCTGAATCGAGCTATTTTTATATAACAGATCGCACACTTGAGGCTATGGGTTACTTAAATAGGAGTATTTTAAGTATCAATAGTACAATAATGGGAACTCTATTAAATTGACAGAAGCATCATTTTTTTCATGTCCACATGACTCCTGAGGTCTGCCTATGGTGAATACTGGATTTCTGGCTTTCCAGGTGACATGGAAGGTGTCTTGATGGGGCCAAAATTTGACATGGAGTGAAATGGGAATTCTAGGGGCAAAGAAGAATGTGGGAGTCTTTTAAAAGCCAATTGACTAAAGTTCAGGACCACCATCTTCCTGTAAGAATGAAAGATAAGAATGGCAAGATGTTGGAACCTTGCTTGATGAGAGATGTTGTAAATTGAGTTGAAAAGATAAATGAAGCATATGTAAGGATTAGTAACAATAATCAAACAAGGCTCTTGAGGAGTCTAAAGGAAGCAGAAAAAAACTTAAAGAAATTAGGAGGACTAGAAGGGGCCATGACATATCCTTGGTAAGTAGGACTCCCAAGGCATGTTAAATATGTTTTAGGCAAAGGGTAGGAATTTATAAATGGAGCCAGAGGAAGTGATTGAGGTCCTTAATAATATCTCACTTCGGTGTTCACTAAAGAGAAAGACATGGATGTTGGTATGTCCAGAGAGGAGTTTGTTGATACTCTAAGGTATTTTGATCCTAAGAAAGAAGAGGTTTTGGGTGTCTTGAAAATCATTGAGGTGGATATTCACATGGGTCTGATGGAATCTATTCTATGATACTGAAGGAGGCAAGGGAGGAGATTGCTGGGCCCTTGACAGAGATTTTTATGTACTCTTTCGTTTCTGTACCTTCTACCTGATGGAAGAGGTTGAAAGGAGATTATTACCAGGATACAATGGGTCACTGATGATAGTGCAGAAGCAAACCATGTAAATGGAGTCTATGGGTGGAAGGTTGGCTTCCATGATGGTCGGTGCTGTGCTCACCACTTTCTGTAGTTTCATTCGGTCCTGGGCAGAGCAGTTGCTATACCAGACCGCTATGCACCCAGACAGTATGCTTTCAATGGTGCATCTGCAAAAGTTGGTGAGGGTCCTGATGGACATGCCAAATTTCCTGAGCTCCCTGAGGAAGAAAAGGTATTGTTGTGTCTTCCTGATCATCGCATCTATGTGAGAAGTCCAGGACAAGTTCTCAGTTATCATCATTCCTAAGAACTTGAAAGGCTCAACGCTCTCAACCTCAGTTCCATTGAGGTTTATGGGGGCATGTCTTCCTCCTTTCTTTCTGTAGCCAATGATCAGCTTTTTAGCTTTACTGACATTAAGAGAGAGGCTGTTATTATTGCGCCTCATCACCAAGCCTTCTATCTCCTTTCTTTATTCTGACTCACCATTGTTTGATATCCACCCTACCATGGCAGTGTCATCAGCAAACTTGTGGATGGCAGTTATGGCTGTACAAGGAGTAGAGTAGGGCCCTGAGAACACATCCTAGGAGGTGGGTTGGGGGGGGTGCGGAAATGTCAAACTGAGCAGAGAAAGCATTGAGCGCATTAGGGTGGAATATGTCTTGTCTGCTACCTTGCTCTGCTTCATTCTGTATCTGTTGTCTTGGTTAGACCTTGCCATGGGCAGCGGGAGTCCATATGGTTGGTCTCTAACTTGGTCTGGTATTGGAGAAGAATGGACTTATCAGGAATTACCACGGAGAGATCGTATTTCACAAATTTGATTAAGTTGTTTGAGGAAATGAAGAATGTGATTGATGAGGGTAAAGCAGTGGATATTGTCTACACGGACATCATTAAAGCATTTGAAAAGGTCTCTTATGGTAGGATGGTCCAGAAGGTCAAATTACATGGAATCCATGGTAAGTTGGCAAGTTGGATGCAAATTGTCTTGGCCACAGAGGACAGAGGGTTGTTATGAAGGGTGTTTTTCTGACTGGAGATCTGTGCCCAGTGGTGTTGCTCAAGGATCAATGCTTGGATTTCTGTTGTGTGCAATACATATATATATATATATATGATTTGCAAGAAATATGTGGTCTGATTAGTAAGTTTGCAGATGGCACAAAAATGGTAGAGTTGCAGATAATGGAAAAGGATGTCAAAGTATGCAGTCGGATTCAGATCAGCAGGAAAGTCAGGTGGAGAAATGACAAATGGAGTTTAATCCAGTTAAGCATGAGGTGATGCATTCTGGGAGGTTAAATCCAAGAGGAAGTATACTGTAAATGGCTGGACCCTTAGGAGTGTTAATATATTAAAGGGGATTTTCGGGTCCAAGTCCAGAGCTTCCTGAAAGTGTCAACACAATTGGATAAGGTGGTAATAGGCATTTGGCATATTTGCCTTTATCAGCCGAACCATTGAGTATAAGAGTTGGCAAGTCATGCTGCATCTGTATAAGACTTTGGAGTACTGCACAAAGTTCTGGTTGCTACACCATAGGAAGGAAATGGAGTCTTTGGAGAGGGTGTGGAAGACGTTTACTTCTGGAATCGATTGTACTAGCTATAGGGAGAAATTGGATAAACTTGGATTGTTTTCACCAGAGCACCAAAGGCTAATGGGACAACCTGTTGGAGGTACATAAAATTAAGAGGAGCATGGATAGGCTGGATAGTCAGAGTGCTTTTCCCAGGGTGGAAATATAAAATACTAGGGGGCAGAGGTTTAAGGTGAGAGAGGGGAGAGTTTTAAAGGAGACATGTGAGGTAGGATTTTTTATTTTACACAGAGTGTAGTAGGTGACTGGGACATGCTGCCGGTGGAGGTGGTAGAAGCAGACTGGCATGTAGAAAGACACATGAACAGGCAGGGAATAGAGGGATATGGACCATGTGAAGGCAGATGGGATTAGATTAAAATAGCATCATAGTCACCACAAAAATGGTGGGCCTGTTGCTGTGCTGTTCTGTTGTATGTTCAATGAATGCTGGAAAATGAATTGACATGGAAGGAATGGGAGCATGGAGCAGGACAGGGAAATGAGTTGGCACAGAGAGTGCATGGAAAGTGGGTGAAAGTTGAGGAGGTGTGAGGGCTGGAGGACAGAACGGCTATTTATACAACTGGGTTGAAGTTCTAGAGAGCCAGATGGTTTTTCTAATCAGCCCATCTTGGCACTCGCCCACTCCTTTGGCCAACTACAAACTGTTTACAGAATTAACGGGCCCCATCCTATTGGACCAAACCTTTCCAGAGTAAAAATTGGATCTAATTCAGTGCTTGAAACTGAGGTGTGTCTGCCAGGTTACAGAATCTTCTAATTTGAGCTATCAAATTCAATAGCAAAGTATGACCCAAATAAAGAGAAGCACATTCATTCGCTTACCTTCTCTAGTTTTTGTTTCATCCTTTTGTGACATGCCTTCATGTGGTTACATACTGAAAAATATCGCTGTGTTCTGTAAACTGTAAAATATATCCAACATTTAATGATGCCAGTCATTTTACTTGCAGTTAAGTAATGAAAGATACGAAGTTAAAATTTACACTCCCAGCTTTCTTAAATCGTAAAATGTCATACACAATTAGAAATGCAAATCCCAATCTAAATGAAGCTATGTTTATGAATTCAAATACTAAGCTTTAATTATTGTAAAATAAAGAAAACTGATGTACATTATATAACTGGTCTTGATTAAAAGTAATCCAACTCATTGAAAGTTTTTAATTTTTTTAGACACCTTTGCCTGATTGAAATTCAATTCTCATGAGCAATTTTTTATTGGTAAGCTTATGAGAGGCTTCTATGTAACAGATGTATGGTGGCTCAATGGTTAACATTACTGTCCCACAGCACCAGGGACCTGGATTCAATTCCACCCTCAAGTGTCTCTGTGGGTTTCCTCCCATGGTTCAAACATGTTCAGGTTTGGTGGGGCCATGTTAAATTTCTCATTGCATCCAGGGATGTGAAGGTAGATGGATTAGCCACGGGGAATGTTGGGTTGTTGGGATGGGTTGGGACTGGGTGGTCTTTGGAGGGTTGGTGTAAACTTGATAAGCTGACTGTAGAGTAGTCTCATACTGTAGAGATCCTAAGATTAAAGCAATGCTGAGCAACGTTATCAGTTTCTCTGACTGATTACACCAATTGTTTCATTGCTTGTGCCACTGCAATAACTGATACAGTTATCACTTTTCTCTTTTGGAATTTTTGCTTCTTGCATTTCCATGAATTTTGTTAGAGAAATATTGCAAGATCTAGCTGGAGCTCTCAGTATCCAATAAGTTTCAATTAGGTTCTCGCCCCACCATCCTTATAAACTCAGACCCAGAGTCTCAGCCACTCCTCATATGACAAGCTATCCATGCCCAGGATCATTCCTGTAAACCTCCTCTGGACCCCCTTCAACACCAGCACATATTTCCTTATATACTGGAGCAAAAAACTGGTAACAAAATGCTAAATGTAGTCTGACCAGAACCTTATATAGGCTTAGCAGTACATCTCTGCTCTAATATTCTAGTGCTCTTGAAATGAATATTAACAATGCATTTGCCTACCTAACTGCCAAATGAACCTGCATTGTTCACCTCTAAGCAGAATTCTGAGCAAATCTTCCCATGTCCCTTCCGGCTACAGATTTCTGAAACCTTTCCCCAGATAAAAAATAGACTCTGCCTCTATTCTCCTTAACAAAGCGCATAATCTCACATTTACCCAAATTGTATTCCAACTGCCACTTCTTTGCCCACTCCCCTAGTCTGTCTGAGCCCATGTGCAGTCACCCTGCTTACTTAATACTGCCTGTCCCTCCAGCTAACTTTATGAAATTTGCAAATATTCTTTGTCTTTCATCCAGATTGTTAATGTATAACGTTGTGGTCCCAATACAGACCTCTGCAGATTTCCACTAGTCACTGGATGCCATCCTGAAAATGACCTTTTTATTCCTGCTGTCTGCCTTCTGTCAGTCAGCCAATCATCTGTCCACCTTGCCCCTAACACCATGGGCTCTTATCTTATTTAGTAGCCTCCTGTATGGCACCTTATCAAAGGCCTTCCCGGAATCCAAACAGATGATGTCTACTGGGTCTCCTTTGTCTAACTTACGCATTACCTCTTCAAAGAATCCTAACAGATTTATCAGGCATGACCTCCCCTTGACAAAGCCATGCTGCCTCAGGCCTTAATTTACCATGCACTTCCAATTACTCTGCAATCTCATCCAGTAATGGACTCTAAAATTTTACCAACAACTGAGGTTAGGCTAACTAGCCTATAGTTTCCTGTTTTCTGCCTCCCTTCTTTTTTGAACAGGGGTGCTATATCAGCCATTTTCCAGCCTTCGGATGCAGTTGAGGTACATTTCTATAATGGGGAAAGTTAGAGCTTGCAAACCCAGAGCAGGGATATAAAAGTAGAATACTGCAGATACTTGAAACCTGAAGCTAAGAGCAAGAAATGCTGGAAAAATTCAGCAGGTCACACATCATCTGTGGAGAGAAACAGAGGTAATGTTCCAGGTTGAGTGACCTTTGTGCAAAACTTTATGAAAAACTTTCCTAAAAGGTTAACTCTCTTTCTCTCCATAGATGCTGCCTGACTTGTGAAGTTAAGAGAATATTAAAAACTGAAGAAGATTGCAATGGGCTTCAAAGAGATGGGAGACAGATTGGTAGAATGGAAGAACACATGGCAGAAGAAATTTAATGCAGAAAATTGTGAATATTTTTGTAGGATGAATGAGGAAATGCGATATGAATGAAAGGTTCAATTCTAAAAGCAGTTCAAGAACATAATTAGTGAGGATGTATGCATGAAAATCTTTATATAAAAACTTAAAAAGTGGTTAAACTATGCAGGGTTTTATGGACTGAAGCATAGAATACAAATGCTAGGAAGTTATGATGAACACTCATAAAACCCCCATTTGGCACAAATTAGAGCATCGTGGACACAAGTGACATGGTGGCTCAGTGGGTAGCACTGCCACATCACTGCACCAGGGAACTGGGTTCGATTCCACCCCTGGTTGTCTCTCTATATGGAGTTGCACAGTCTCCCTGTATCTGAGTTGGTTTCTTCTGGGTGTTCAGTTTCCTCCCCAGTCCAAAGATGTCCAGGCTAAGTGGACTGGCCATGCTAAATTACCTGTAGTGTGCAGGGATGTGTAGGTCAGTAGGGTTATGGGGGATGGTTCTGGGTAGGATGCTCTGAGGGTTGGTGTGGACTTGTTGTGCCAAAGAGCCTGTTTCCACGCGGTAGGTATTCTGCGATTATTGTCTAAAGGCTATAAATTGAGAGAGTGAGATCTGCATATCCTTGCATTCCAGTCACCAAAAGTAAAGATGAAGGTATCGCAGAATTAAACAGACAGAGGAATATCAGCGCTCATTACTGTAGGATTTGAGTACAGGGGCAGGGATGCATCACTGCAGTTACACAGGGCCTTGACTAGACTATGCCTGCAGCATTATGTGCAGTTCAGGTCTCCTTATCAGAGGAAGAATTTCTTGCTACAGTGGGAATACAGCAAATATTTACCAGACTGATTCCTGGGATAGCAGAACTGACAGATGATGAGAGGTTGAATTGCTTAGAATTGTATTCACTGGAGTTCAGAGAAATGAGGGGAGTACTGCAATTAGCCCAAACATTACTGAACTGGGGAAGAAGATTTTAAAAAGAAAACAATCAATGAATCAGTCTGTGGCCCGACAATAAATCCATGTGTATGCAGAGGTGAAAACTGGATTCTGTGTGATGTCCTTTTCTGGCCAACAAACCTCCCATCACAGAGTCCCTCATCAACCAGACAAATGAAGAATGAAAGGGAACAAGGTTGAAGCACTAGGGGGTTGTTATTGCCAGCAGAATAAAACCTTTTCATGAATCACAGATTTGAAGTGAAGAGGAAAAAATTGAATAAAGAAAAACAAGCTACTCAGAAATAACTTATGACATTGACAGGTTTATGAAATTCTTCATTAAATTAAGCAAGCGCTTATTTAACTCTGTATTATTAAAAATGCTGGCAACAAAATTGGATACCTATTGAATGTGGGCGCTGGGAATGTGATGTGCAATTAATCTGTGCCCTATGCTTCTGATACAAACTGAATGCAACCTTCTGCTGCCTGTTAATCCAAGTGATTGTGGCATGCAGCCAGCATGAAACATACTGCTGAATGGCTCCCCGTCCTATGGGGATGAGGGGTGCAAAATCTTGAGAGGCCAGCATGAAGTCAAGCAATAGCTTATAAAGCCAGATTGTACTTTGTAAAAATGAGCTGCATTTTGCCAGCGGCACACTAAAGAAATCATTCCAAACATGCCTCTGATCTGAGAAAGGTGCATTTATAGCACTAGATGGCAGACAGCAGGCCACAAGATCATCTAACATAAAACTAGACAGGGACCTTCATGTAGGAGGTGGCAAGTCGATCCACAACGTGTCCAGAGATCTTCCCTCATGATTCAAAGGAACAGTGGAAGCAGATATCCATGGCTATCAATGCTGGAGGACTTGATCCAAACGTCTGTACAGAGTATTGTTAGATGTTTAAAGGCGTCACATTAAATCATCAAAGTTAGCAAATGCACTTTCATATTCTAACAACTGTACCATTAGCCTTATGAATGGTTCAATGTTTCCATCACTGACAAACAAACAATTGCTATGAATCACACATCATGCTGACACGGTGGCTCAGTCGTCAGTGCCTCACAGCACCAGGGACCCGGGTTCAATTCCAGCCTCAGGTAACTGTCTGTGCAGAGTTTGCACATTCTCCCCGTGTCTGCTTGGGTTTCCTCCCGCAGTCCAAAGATGTGCAGGCTAGGTGGATTGGCCATGCTAATTGTCTGCAGTGTTCAGGGATGTGTAGATAAGCTTGGTTTATGGGGAGATGGGTCTGATTGAGATGCTCTGTGGGTTAGTGTGGACTTGTTGGTCCGAAAGTTCTTTTCTCACATTGTAGGGATTCTATGATCTATGTTACCTCATGTACGGGCAAGTCGTAAAGATAAGGCTGAAGCATTTGCAGTGAACTTCTGCCAGAAGTGCTGAGTGGACAAGCGATCTCCAGCATCACAGATGTCAGTTTTTAGCTAATTTGATTCATTCCCTGTGATGCCAAGGAGATAATTTGAGGCATTGGTTATTGTAAAGGCCAGGGCCCCGACCACATTTGTGCAATATCACTAAAAACCTGTGTTCTACGGCTAATTGCACTCCTAGTCAAGCAGCTCTAGCACAGACATACACTGGCATCTATGTAACAACGTGGAAAATTGCTCAGCTATTGCCTGTGCACAAAAACCAGGACAAATCCAAGCTGGCCACTAGTATGAGTGTCATGTTGCCAAGTGAAGTGAGGACAAAGCATTCTCCAGAGGAAAGCTGAAAGGTTTACACAAGGAAATTTTAAATGTATTTGTAGGACTACCAGACAGCCTGCGATCAATGATATGCAGCATGGAGGGATTTAACAATAGATTGGGAAAGGGGCTGGTACAGCCAGCCACATGGTTCCTTGTACATCAGTTTCTGAAAGAAAGTGTGCAGGTACAGCAGGTGATAAAGAACATCAATGGCATTTGGTCCTTCATAGTGAGTACAGGAGCAAGGATGTCTTGCTGCAATGATACAGGGTATTGGTGATACCACACATGGAATATTGTTGCAGTTCCAGTCTCCTAATCTGAGGAAAGATGTTCAGCCGATGGACAGAGTGCAATAAATTCTTATCAGGCTGATTCCTGGGATGGCAGGACTGATGCAAGAAGAGAAATGGGATCCATTAGGCCTATATTTTCTGAAGGTAAGAAGAATGAGGGAGGATCTCACAGAAATCTATTAAAATTCCAATAGGACTAGACAGGGTAAATGAATGAAGGATGTTTCCAATGAGTGGGGAGTCCAGAACCAAAGGTCACAAGCTCAGGATAAATGAAAAGTTATTTCATACTGAGATGAAGAATAATTTCTTCATCCAGAGAGTCATGAGTCTATGGAATTCTCTGCCACAGAAAATTCTTGAGACCAAAACACTGAATGTTTTCAAGAAGTAGTTAGTTATAATTCATAGGGCTAAGGGAATCAAAGGGCACAGAGAGAAAGTGAGAACAGGGTACAGAATAGGATGATCAGCTATGATCATTTTGAATGTCAGAATTCGCCACTAATGGCCAAATGGCCAAGTCCTGATTCAAGATTGTATGTTCCAGTGCTTTCATGTTTCTAGGCCAACTTAACAGAGCTAGATGCCCTCCAAGATGACACTTGCAGATCCAACCATGATGCCACATTTGCCAACTGATGACTTTCCTTCTTTTAGAAAACAAACATATCTCCCATAGTCGGCTGCTACTGTGGAAGATTGTGTGCCATGCAAGCTCACACTATTGCCATCATACCTGCAAACACAGCAATTCATCTAATTGTTCTCCAATACATTGGCAAAATTGCTAAGGTTCTGCTACAAGGAATGGTAGCAGCACCATTGGGCAGAAACAACTAGTTATTTCATGAACAGTGCTCACCCTCCCAGCCCTTCCACTACACTGATGCTCTTGCTTTTGCCTGGCTGCCTTTCAACATAGACTGCAATGTCAACAGTGAAGTAGTGCACAGTACAAAACGGGGCTCTCTGTACCTCAGAGCTTCTCAATGACATCCACAGGGGAATCTCCCACACTGAAAGTTAGCAAACCTTCACCAGGCTTTCTGCAACCAATGGAAGACAATGGCCCAGTGGTATTATCCCTGGACTGTGTTAATCCAGAGATCCAGGTAATGATCTGGGGACCTGGCACCAAATTCGGCCAAGGCAGATGGTGGAATTTGAATTCAATAAAAATCTGGAATTAAGAGGCTGGTGATGACCGTGAAACCATAGTTGATTGACAAAAAAAACCCATCTGGTTCAATAATCTCATTTAAGGAAAGAAGCTGCCATCCTTACCTGGTCTGGACTATATGTGACTCCAGACCCACAGCAAAGTTGTTGACTTCTAAGTGCCCTTTGGAATGGATAATAAATGCTGGGCTAGTCAGCAATGCACTCATCCTGTGAAAAAAAAACTAGGGCAGCACTATGACAGGAGAGAGAATCTGGAAAACAGGGATTGAGAGCATGCATGTGGGAAATTAATTAATCTTTGTCGACAGTAAAACATGGTATAATTCATAAATTTGTTTGTGGAGTTGGAATGTTTATAATGCATTTGTTTTAATGAACTGTGACCAAGTGGACACTGTAATGGTCATTAACACAATGATGCTGAATGAGACAGTGGAGATGTGTTTGCGGTGGTTGGAGCTGAATTATTTGAATATTGACAGCACAGGCAGAAAGAAACTTCATTGACTGCCTCCTTCCTCAACATCAACTTCTGTCTCCTCCACCTCTTCCTCAGCTAGTAACCTGACAGCTGACTGCAAGAGCTATACCCTTGTGGTGATCAGATTGTGTGGCATTCAGTGAGTTACAGCAATTTCTTGTCAAGTTCTGTGGTGCTCCTCTGGAATGGTCTCGACAGTGGAAGCATTGTTTATGAGCCTCAGTGATCTGCCTGTCACATTTAATGTGGGTGCATGGTTTTCCTATATACATATTGCCCACATTTGAATGGGTTGCTCACTGGAGTCAGGAATCTTATCATCAAAAATATCTCTTGTCACTTATAATTTATCATGGGAGTTCAAATGCAGATGACACAATATGGTTTAATGTGTAAGGTTGCAGAACAGCTAAACTTGATGTTTATGTACATTTCAGGTTGGGTAGGCAGGCCTCACAAAGCAATATGCCTGCAGTTAATGGCATAACAGGAAACTTTAAAAAGATATCTGCTTGCTCTACTCAGCTCCTCTCTGGCAACACAGAACAAGAATATATTCAGCTATTTTAGAATATAGTCTCTCAATGACGTGCTGCAACCATAGCCGGTAAACTGAGAGATTTCGCAAATATCCTTGCTTCCGCCTGGATAGAGCCAGATCCACAAAATCCTGTGAGCAAAATCATTTTCATAGCTACTGGAAATGTCATTATTGCTCTGTTCTGGTGTTATGATATGGTTGCAGCAGATGATTTTGTGTGAAGCAGACAAGTCTCACTAACTGTTCTTCACAGAGATGGAGGAATAATTTATTCTTAAAAACTCTAGGAAGATTTTGCCTTCTGCTGATACCTTTTGCCTCCTCTTGCTTCCCCCTCTTCCAGCAACTTACCCTGCTCTGTGTTGCCTTTCTTTGCAGTAATGCTTGTACTCCAAGAGGGATTCTAACTACTGCACCCATGTCTATACTTGTGCATGATGCATGATGTTAGGAAAATGTCCTTCAGCATGTAGCACATCATTTCCTGTAGACTTCAGCAAGTTTAATCATCTTGGTGAGTCAGCAGGCACTGTGACAATTGTAGCAGCAGACAACTAAAAATAAAACAGCAACTAATCTGAAAGTAATTAATGATCCCTTTCACTGCTCAAATGAACAGGAGAGGGTGAGTTCTGGATTCTTTTCCGCTGCTGAATACATGTTCAATTTTAGAAGGCTAAAATAAAGAGTTGGTTGAAGTGTTAAGCTCGCAAATAGCAGTACTGGAATCAAATCGATATTGCACATTAATTTACATCATCATGTGTCCTCTCTATTTCCAGTGGATGATTCTGTGCCCATAATAACAACCTCATCAAAATGGCATCTCATCAGGCTAGCACTAGAACTTTATTCACTTGACGATCATTTTTGAAATAAATTGACAGCCTGCACCAAAAACAGGTGCTATGGAACTGAATTTCACAACAATTATTTCTGAGCCCATTTTTTACTTGAAAACTGTACAATTGGTGGTCACTTCTGTTTCAATCTCAATAACTAAGTGATATGCTTTAAGTAAATATTCTAACAGAAACATATTGCGCTCTCACTCCCTGCTATCCTTTCAGTGAACTCAGGTCCATAGTCAATATCTCTTCTGACTATTAGCAGAAACTAGGAATCCACCATGGAGCCAAGATCCACATTCTACCCGAGACATGCAAGCCCTCAGTTCTCTACTCAGAGTTTGATCAAAATCCAGACTTCTTTTCAACAATGATGCCAGACCAACAGAATAAATCTTTTGCTACTGACCACCAGGGCGTGGCTGTGAGGAGAAATGAAAAACCTTCCATTAAAACTATTTTTTTGAACAATGGACTGAATGGTGGAATATACTCCTCGAAACCTTTAGTTGAAATTACAGACAATAACAGAAATTGTTGGAGATCTTAGCAGGTGTGGCAGCATTTGTGAAGAGAGAAACAGCATGAACATTCCAGGTCGATGGCCTGCCCTGTTGAAAGATTGTTCTTTCGCCAGCATGGAAGGTAGTGCTCAGGCTAAGTCTGACTGCTCCAGGCTGGCTGTGTTCTGTTTCTCGCTCTCCTTTTCTTCTTGCTTCGTTTTCTGTTTTTCATCTTCCTCACATTGCAGGGAAACCCGAGCGGTGTTGACAGTGATTCCTGGCTCGTGGGGCCCAATGAGTTGACTTCTGGAATGGCAGCAAAGTGTCAGCATCAACGATGGTGGAGCAGGAGCCCTGGCTGCGGTAGGCCCAAAGCACAGACTCTTTCGGCAGTGGTGGGTCATTGACTGTGGCTGTGTTGGTGCCTGGAGCAAGGAGCTCCTGCTCCGATAGGCCCGCAGCTGAGACCTTGCACAAGTCCTGGAGGCGTGTTTGTGACCCTGGCCAGTGAAGGTGAACTCTACTTAAGTACTTTCTTTTTATTCTTTTGCTCCTCAAAATGGCACAAGATCGAGGCGACAGAACATTTTGTAAAATAAATGTGACAATAAATCATTGATTCAAATCATTCAAAAGATGCCATAAGAGGACAGTAATATACATTGGAGTTGCCCACAAGCTGCTCAGCAATACTATCTGGATTGGTGGCTCAACCTGAGACCATAACTGGAAGAACAGTACTTCATGAAAGGATGTGATCTTAGCAACCACTAGGGTCTAGAACACTTTTCTTATCAGTCTGGCAACATGAAGGGAATGGACATGGTTGTTGATGATAAGCAGCATCATTGCCATGAAAACAGCCACTGCCACTGGCCATCCTCTTTGTGGGCTAAAGAGTGCACAAATAAGAGATCCCCCATCCCTGAAGCTGCCACGGTTATATTTGGTGATCTTTTACATGTCAGAAGGCTCACCTACAATTGGTAAAATGCTAAAGATAGTAGGAGATAGTCCTTAATTGGGAACTTAAGGAGTTCTGTAATCAATGGGAATAGCTCATCACCTCTCAAACAACATAGCAACAGGAAAGCTCGGGCACACCATTGACCCCCATCTTTTCTCACCGTTTATGGGGTCACTTGCATTCACCTCCCAGAGGGCTTCAGGAGGCTGGTGAAATCCAGCCCATTCATTTTGTTTCTCTCTCCGCAGATGCTGCCAGGCGCATTGTGTACTTGCACCATTTTCTGTTTTTACTTAAGGTTTCCAGTATTTTGCTTCAGTAACAGTTACAGCTTGCATTTCGATAAGGATAAAATTTTATTTATGCATTCAGATTAAATCAGTAACCATATGGTATTTCGTACATGGTCCAGCCCTTTGTGCTGTGAAGCATTATATGCATTTGTTACAGCATAAACTGTCATTAGTATACCCAGTTCCCAGTACATGGCTGTTGTAATTAAATTTATGAAAATTAATTTTGTTTTTCCTTACAGTCCAAGATAGGTGAAAAAAATATATAAATAATACTTGTCTAAATAATGGGCTTGATGGGATTTGAATCGATTTCTTACCTCTACTTTCTTGTGTTTGCATTCTCCCACCAGTTAATCATCCTCATATAAACCTGATGTAATTGACATTATTTCATCAAGAACCTTGGCTGCAATGGCTTACTTCTGTTTGTGTTTTGAATAATATTGACTCACCCATGTCGATTTCTAATTAAGCAAAAACTACGCAAACAAATTTGCAATGCAAGATTGAGAGTCAATATTCTCAAAGCCTACAATGCAATGTCTTCCACTAATACAAGTGGGCTAACCACCAAAAGACAAAGCTGGTATGATAGGTATCAATCTAATGTGTCACTTTTCCCAAGAGATTCATACAATTATTTGCTCCCCAATGGTCTAAATCAACTTTGTAATCCCTTCTTAAAGTAGAAACATCAAAGGGGCACAGCAGCTATGTAATTCATTAATATTCATACTTTCTCACAAAGGAATACATTTTCCACCTTGATGCTTATTCACAAGCTTAGATAAACCACAAAGCAAATCCAGTACTTTTCATTTCACAACGTATTCTGAAAATGTAAATTACAGTTAGTTCCAAAAATGTCCATGTAATAGCTGTGATAAAGACTCCCTATTAAATGTTAGCTACAAGAAATGAACTTACTACATAGGAGATAAAGGATAATAATTTACAGCTTGGTGATTTAGACTCCCAGGAGTGTCTCCTGTCAGACCCTTTGAGACAGGATGACAGACAGAGACTGCTGTGAACAGACTACGCTCCACAGACTC
This sequence comes from Stegostoma tigrinum, assembly GCF_030684315.1. Lineage (NCBI taxonomy): Eukaryota > Metazoa > Chordata > Chondrichthyes > Orectolobiformes > Stegostomatidae > Stegostoma > Stegostoma tigrinum. The sequence continues at coordinate 39,667,306 of NC_081360.1, read as the reverse complement.
ATCAACATTCATTGCTGGGTTATTAAAATGCACTTGGGTTTGCAATAGCATTAATAACTCAATGCTGAAACTTCACCTGAATTTTTAAAAAAAACTCACAAGAGACCAGGTAATCCCATCTTCCTCTTGCCGGATTGCTTTGAACACCTGTAACGGATGTCACTCCCATTTTGTAATTGAAAAACAAGAGATTGGTGAAATAGCCAAAGACCTGTTGAAGTGAAAAATCGAAAAACCATATATAATTTCCAGGGGTCCTTTTACTGCCAATTAAACTAATCACTTGAACTTTTAGACTTGTAATTGCTATCTTCTTCAAATTCATCACTGTTTGAGAAGATGGACCCTGCTGTGACCCGATGTTAGAGCATTATGGCTGTTGTCACTATTAATGTTCTTCAAGTATTTGATAGCTATTTGCTCATTGTGCACATACTCTGCATACAGTCGTAGCAGTAGTCTGGGGATTTTGACAACTGAGCTCGGAATTTTATATTTTAAATCTCTGACCATCTGTAAAGATGCATATGTTTGTACAAAGCCCACTCATGTGTAATGATACGTCGAGAACTTTGAAGAAGTTATGCTCCCTGCACTCTCCGAATTGTCATGATGCAGTTTATAAATGAGAAAAAAGCTCTGATATTGTACCGTTAATCAAAAAGAGATGACATTGCATCTGGAGCACTGAGGCTAGAAATCACTCTATGCGGCGCCTCTGCATTTAATTATGAAGATAAAACAACTAATCTCAATTCAGGTCTCATCTGTGTGCACAGTGCAGCAGAAGTTTCAATGTGATATTGGAGCATCAAAATTATATACTAGTATGGTCGAAAGATATGATCAACAAAACTGAATTAAATCCAATTCATGCAATATTTACTATGAGCTCTGATGTTACATTTCCAATGCACTTGCATTCACCAAGAACAATAATTTGAGGTTGTACTTGCTTGTTGCATGGACATGCAAAGTATTGGCCTCATTGACTAACACAAAGTAAACCCTCCTCTGAATTTTAATATACTTCCTGAGCATTGCAAATGGGCACAGAAACAAGGCCTTCCTGTTAATTAAGGAAGTTTACCATTTCTGGTCTAATTCTTTGATTGGCAATGAGTAAGTAATGAATGCTATGGGAAGGCCAGATTATTTAGTATCACCTGCTATGAGGTCCTCCTGCAAAGTGTAATAGCTCTGCTTGGAACCAAAGAACAATCATCTGTTAAAGCAAAAGATCAAGTCATTTGGTTAGGTGTTAAGTATCCAGTGATTGTAATCTTCACAATCAGTTGTACCTGCAAGAAAATGCTCATGAAGCATTCAATGAGAATGCAAAGAATTGGCATCAGAAGTGCACTCCTAGAACCAGAGCACACACATGGCTCATCATCAGTGACATGACTAGATCTATATATTTATCTCTTGTGTCCTGAGCAAGAGCATACAGAACATTCAACCATCTCCCATCACACTTCCAAACAACAGAAAACATAATACAGAATTGCAATAGGGTGCAATAGTAATTTTGAACAATATTGCAAAATTCAGTTTGCAAGATTGTTGCTAGTGAAGACAAGATGATTATTCTGCCATAGCCTCTCTTAGGGCGGAAATAATTTACAGGCAGTCAATCATCTCATTCTAAGCACATATTGCTTATATGATCATAGGAACTAGGGAAAAAGGATCAGGAATAATAGTGGACCTGTTATACGGAGGTAGTTGTACCAACAAGAGGAGCTACCAACCTATTTTTGGCCATGATTCTGACTTATTTCAGAACTTTGTCCCTTTCCATATGTGCGTCACTTTTAAATGTGGTCCTCCTTTCTCTCTCATGAGATTAAGTCTATAACTGCTCCTCATGAAGTATTGTGTCCACTTCTGAGCAACACACATCAGAAATGATGTGAAGGCATTAGAGTGGACATTGAAAAGGTTCACAAGAATGTTCCTACTGATCTTGATCAGTAATGTGGATTATTTGGAGATTTTGAGACTATTCATCATTTGATGTGATTTTGCCTCCCAACATGTTGATTTACCTGATGTGGCTTTGTTTGTAACTTCTAATACAAAAAACCTATTAGCTATAGACAGCATGGTTTTGTTTGGGACATATTGTGTCTCACCAACTTGATCGAGTTTTTTGAGGAGGTGACGAAGATGGCTAATGAGGGAAAAGCAGTTGATGATGTCTACAGGGACTTCAGTAAAGACTTTGTCAAAGTCACTCATGGCAGACTAGTGAAAAAGGTCACATAGTATCAAGAATCAGTTGGCAAGATGGATACAAAACTGGCTAAGTCATCGGAGATAGAGGTTAGTGGTAGAAGGATATTTTTCAGAATTGAGAGGAGTGACTAGTGGTGTTCCACAGGGATCAGTACTTGGACTTCTGCTGTTCATGGTCTATACAAATGATTTGGAGGAAAACGTGGCGGGCATAATTTCTAAGTTTATGGATGATACAAAGATTGGTAGAGTTGCAGATAGTGAGAAAGATTGTCAGAGGATACAGCAGGATAGAAATCAGTTGGAGTCTTGGGCAGAAAAATAGCAAATGGAGTTTAATCTGAACAAATATGAGGTGATGCATTTTGGAAGGTCAATTGCAGGTGGAAATTATACAGTGAGTGGTAGAATCCTTAGCAGTATTGATATGCAGAGGATGCTGGGCGTGCAGGTCCACAGATCACTGAAGGTAGCAGTACAGGTAGATAAGGTGGCGAAAAAGGCCCATGGCATGTTTGCCTTCAATGGAAGGGACTTTGAGTATAAGGTAAAACAAGTTATGCTGCAGCTTTGTAGCATATTAATTAGGCTACACTTGGAATATTGCATACAGCTGTGGTGATCACACTGCCAAAAGGATGTGGATATTTTGGAGACAGCACAGAAGAGGTTTACTAGGATGTTACCTGGTATAGGGGATTTTAGCAATGAAGAAAGGTTGGGTAAACTGGAACACAGGGGGTTGAGGGGCAACCTGATAGAAATTGATATGATTGCTATTGGCATGGATAGAGTGGAAAGTGTGAGGCTTTTTCCCAGGATGGAGGGGTCAGTTACTAAAGGACACAGGTGGGAAAGGAGTTTAAAAGAGATTTGCAAGGCCATCTTTTCGCACAAGTCATGGTGAGAGCCTGGAATGCACTGCCAGAGTAGATGGTAGAAGCAGACATGATTGCGGCATTCAAGAAGTACCTGGATGAATACATGAATAGGAAGGGAATAGAGGGATATGGGTCCTTGTAAGTGAAGACAGTTCTAGTATAGAAGGGCAAAATGTGTCTGCGCAGGCTTGGAGGGCCGAAGGACCTGTTCCTGTGCTATATTTTTCTTTGTTCTTTATTCTGGCATGGATTTCCTTTTATTGTAAAATCCAACAGATATTTATTGCAGTTGACTATCATGCACAAATATTACATTCATAAATGCATAAGCATCTGGTCTAATATCAGTCACAACAGAACGGCATGTTTCCAATTGTATGCAATGCCTCAAGTGATCCTGAAGTTAGATGGCAAGGTAAGACATTTATGCCTTGAGTTACATGTTATGGAACAACAATTCTTTCATTTGAATACTTCTTCAAACTATACACATACACTGATTATGAGACATAACACATCATAAAACAGGAGATATTCAAAGGAGATTGAATGGAGATCTTCACTGTTCCAAGGGGCTAGAATGGAGTGGATGAGAAGAAACAGTTCCAGTTGGTAAAGGATTAAGAGTGAGGTTTCAGATATTGTTGAGCAAAATGATAATAATGTGGAGAAAAAAATCCATTTCAGCATGTGTTTAGGATCCACAAAATACTGCCTGATGATGTGGTGAAGGCAGATTCAATTGTGACTTTCAAAAGAGAATTGGAGAATTATCTAAAGAGAAAGAAGTTGCAGGACTGTCGAGGAAAGGCAGACTTGTGACTGTGAGTTTTATTTGCAGAGACCTGGTATGGATGGAGTAGGTCAAATTGCTTCCTTTGAGATGTAACCATTTTAGAATTGCTCTCACCCAAAAATATAACTGAGCTAATTTGTGATGGGTTCTGTGTTTGTTATCAAACTGGTAAAAGCCCTGTATTGTCAGGCTAGTGGAATTGAAGACCAGGAAATTTAACTCCAGTGCTCTAAGAGCATCACATTGCCAGGCTGCATTCAGTTTTAATTATGATATCTTAAAATTTGTATTTGTTATGTATATTGACAGTACTTTGAAAAGAGAATGGATTAAAGAATAGCACAGCAAGTATCATTAAAAAAGATGCAATTTTCTGATAGCTGGATAATTCTAAACAATGAAACTGAAACCCCATGTAGTCCCCTGACCAGCTTAGCACTATCACTTTCTTGTGTATAATTCACAACAGTAGAAATAACGACACTTCAATTTGTGGTTAAATATCAAAGCATTATGACATTATGGAAAGATGCTGACATTTAAAATTAATTATAAATGGTTGCTCCTTGAAATATTGTGATGAAAACCAATCCACCTTTGATAAGCTGAGAAAGCAAACATGACCAAGCTTATGATCTCTGTGCCATTTCATTAGGTTTGAGGCAGGAGGCAATGATGAAAATTCACACTTCTGTGATGCATAACCCAGCAGGATATATTCTTTAAAAAAAAGTACAACTTGCAGTCTCCACTCAGTCCAGATTACACAATTTAGATCTCACCTTGATCAATCTTAGAGCCTTTGAGTGTTATTTCGCACATAGAAATCACTCATAATAAGGTTGGGTCTTTTTTTTTAAATTCCCCAGTTGATGGTTCTTTAATGAATGTTCCGATTGCTCTCTAAATAAATGAATCCCTGTCAGTTTTGAAAACTCTAAACAAATATTTATACTAAAAGTGCAATAAAATACAGTGACTTGAGCTTTCTGTTCCTTCATGCATTAAATTTAAAAGACATGAAAGGCTGAAGTTTTGGAAACAGTTTTTTTTATTTTCTGGAGAAAGCTAGGAGTTGATCCTGTGGAAAAGTATGACTTGAAACTGTGCCCTGAGTGTTCTGTGATGATGCTTCGGGTTGGAGCCCTACCAGGGAGCTTGCAGATTGCCAATTCTCACCTATTGCTTTGGAGAGACCAGTAATGACATGGAAACAAGAAGATTAAAGGCCACCGACCCTTTTCTATGCTAATGGGACTACCATGGTGTGGGATGCTCACCCGGCACCTTGATGAAAGGCAGCACATCCAGTCAAAATGTTGTCAGCCCATCACCTTTACTTGTTTAATGGGTACCATGGAGAAGGCTTGCTTAATTTTAAGCAAACTGTGGATGGTTACAGATTGTGCAAACTGAGCTTCAAATTCTCCTTGCATCTCCACAGGTGGCTGCGAAAATGCAGAGGGATGATGACTCACATAGAAGAAAGAGGACAGCCTTAGGGTTCAATAATACCTCCTTGTGAGCCCTCATCCAGGCCCTTGGTACCAGGGAGGAGACTTCCCAACCTGACCAACACAGGCTGGGAGCAGACAGTAGCGGAGGCTAAAAACGTAATGACATGAAAAGGGTTTTAATACAATGCAGGAATTGCTTCCATGATTTTATCAATTCCAAAAATGAGAGTGAGACTGCAGTATGAAGAAGTACAGGGATATTGGAAAAGTAGAGGGATATTGGAAAACTCAATGTGGTAATATGTTTTACATTAATCATAGGTCATATATCATTGAATCACTACAGTGTAGAAACAGGCTTTTTGATTCCTCAAGTCCACACTACAATGGACTGTCTGAACAATGCTAACCACTGAGCAACTGTGCTGCCCTTAATCAGAAATGCGAAGTGGATAGCTGTACTGTTAAGACCCAAGGTACAGACTTTTTGGGCTGCATGGCCTCTTTCCACACTATAAGGATTCCATGGCATACATTGTATTGACTAAAAATCCAGGCCACAAGCATTTTTGACCACAACATTACAGACATCTTCAACATTACAAATCAATCCTACTCATGGCTGTGAGCGACAAGCAATGTTTTTCAGTCTGGAAAGCTTTACCTCTATTGCCTGAACACAATCTAAGAGTGCTTTCTCTTCTCTGCCTTTAACACGACCACTATCTCAATTTATATGGCTGATTAAAGTCCTTCATTATAACTATCCGATAATTCTCGCACTTTTTTATGGTTTCCTTGCAGAATTTGTTCCTTTCCATTCATCTTCTTTCTGGTTGGTAATCTGTAGATCACACTGAGTAATGTAATTTCACCCTGCTTGCTCCTTTGCTCGAGTCAAATCAATCCTGTCCGAGAAACATCTGAGACATCTTGTTTCCCAGCACTGCCATGCTTTTCTCAACAAATACTGCCACATCTCCTCTTTTTCTTCAATGGGGGTATGTGGGGAGAAAGAGAAAAAAAGAATGAGAGGATCCAGCAGATCAAACCACAATCTTCTTGAGAGGAGACTCTGAAATCACCCCAAAAGGACTACCAAGGACTTCTTCAATAAAAGATCCCTATCTGAAAAGACTGGGAAACTTCCGGGCGAATACTTGCTCTGCTCCTCATTCTACAAAACAGCTTTGGAATTGATGAAATGTTCTCATCTGCAATGGTTTCACACTTTCCTTATCTAATTAGCTAATGTGTTGCAAGTAAACTGCTGTTTTTTAGCAAACTCACTAAGGTATCAGAAAATTGCTACAATTTATGGACTGCCTATCTTAGGTAACTGTGATCATGAACCCCTGTCAGCAAAATCAACACCTCCTCCTCAATGAATTCTCTTAGTCACCCAACTCATGTTGATCCCACACTATCCCACTGCACTCACTGTACTGCACTTAACCTCTTGTGTACTCTACTAAAATTCTGAGGAATCTACAATATGGTATTTACCGATTCAGTTTAGGTCGGTTAATTAATTAGCTGATAGCACTCTCTCTCCAGTAGGGAGCTTGATTAGTTCCATTCAAGCCTGGAAGAAATTTACAACTTTAGAGCATTAAATTTAAGTGAGATGCTAATTGCAATTAAACTTACAAAACTAGACTTTATAAAAGGAGATTACCCCTAAGTTAAAAAGTACTCTCCCTCATTCTCAAACTCTCAGTAATTGCTTTCCGTTTCACAGCACTACAAACTCAAGACTTCTGATATCCTCATCATGGACTTCACAACTCCCAGTTTTACATTTTAGATTATTTAACACAAGAGATCATTTGGCCTATTGTATCTGTATTTGTGTCAGCTCTCAGAAAGAACAACTCACCTACTCCCATTCTCATACATTTTCTCTTTATTTTTGCATTTTTTTTTTCAGATGATTATTCATTTCTCTTTCAAAGGCCTCGATTGAATCTGCTTTCACCTCATTCCAACACAGTCCATTCCAAATCCAAAGCATATGCTGCTTCAGAAGAATTTTTCCTTACTCTGCCATTGCTCCTTTTGTCAATTATCTAAAATTCTCTAAGACTAAATCCAAACTCTCCAACCTGTCTACACAGCTCATCCCTGGAAACATTCTCATGTGTAGTGTCAAGAAATGGACACATGCTCCAACTGAAGCTGAACCAGAATTTCGTACATGCTCATCGTAACTTCTTTGCATTTGGGCTCTATACTTCTGATGATAAAACTAGGATCTTAATTAATCATTTTTCTTATCTCGTACTCTAATGATATTTGCATGTACATACTGAGATCCCTTTGTTCCTGTACAGACTTCAGAAGTGTATTGTTTATTTCATATTGACTCTCCATGTTATTCTTCTAAAATGAATCACATCAGAATTCTCTATTTTAAATTTCATCTGCCATTTCTGAAAGCTTCTTAGTGCTCTTTTTGTCGCCATTTGTCTATTTGCTTAACAATTCCTACATTTTGTCTCCTCGATAAAATTGCTGTATAAATGCAATGTACTGTATAAATGCAATGTGTTTTATTATTGAATACATGCCTTGTCGGTATGAATTTGATGTTTATGGTAGTTGGGAAAAAATGACATAAAATAGTACTTTATTTCAAAACCCAGAAAGCCAAATTGACATCTTGCTTAGAAAGCTTCTTTCCAGAACATATGTTATAATATAAACACACCCTCACAGCCCGCCCCCGTCACAACCACCCCCCAGAGGATCCCCCTCGTCCTCACATACCACCCTACCAACCTCCGGATACAACGTATCATCCTCTGACACTTCTGCTTTCTACAATCCGACCCCACCACCCAAGCCATTTTTCCATCCTCACCCTTGTCTGCCTTCCGGAGAGACCACTCTCTCCGCGACTCCCTTGTCCGCTCCACACTGCCCTCCAACCCCACCACACCCGGCACCTTCCCCTGCAACCGCAGGAAGTGCTACACTTGCCCCACATCTCCTCCCTCACCCCCATCCCAGGCCCCGGGATGTCCTCCCATATCAAACAGATGTTCACCAGCACATCTGCCAATGTGGTATATTGTATCCATTGCACCCGGTGTGGCTTCCTCTACATTGGGGAAACCAAGCGGAGGCTTGGGGGACGCTTTGCAGAACACCTCCGCTCGGTTCGCAATAAACAACTACACCTCCCAGTCGCGAACCATTTCAACTCCCCCTCCCATTCCTCAGACGACATGTCCATCATGGGCCTCCTGCAGTGCCACAGTGATGCCACCCGAAGGTTGCAGGAACAGCAACTCATATTCCGCTTGGGAACCCTGCAGCCCAATGGTATCAATGTGGACTTCACAAGCTTCAAAATCTCCCCTTCCCCTACTGCATCCCAAAACCAGCCCAGTTCTTCCCCTCCCCCCACTGCATCACAAAGCCAGCCCAGCTCGTCTCCTCCCCCCACTGTATCCCAAAACCGGCCCAGCCTGTCTCTGCTTCCCTAAGCTGTTCTTCCTCTCACCCATCCCTTATTCCCACCTCAAGCCGCACCTCCATTTCCTACCTACCACCTCATCCCACCTCCTTGACCTGTCCGTCTTCCCTGGACTGACCTATCCCCTCCCTACCTCCTCACCCATACTATCCTCTCTACCTATCTTGTTTTCTCTCCATCTTCGGTCCGCCTCCCCCTCTCTCCCTATTTATTCCAGTTCCCTCTCCCCATCCCCCTCTCTGATGAAGGATCTAGGCCCGAAACGTCAGCTTTTGTGCTCCTGAGATGCTGCTTGGCCTGCTGTGTTCATCCAGCCTCACATTTTGTTATCTATAATATAAACATATGTTTTTGGATTGTATGCGGTACTCCAAATGTAGTTTCACCGATGACCTGTATAACTGAAACATAACCTTCCTACTTATGATTTCAATTCCCCCATAATAGATACTGAAATGCTAATAGCGTTCTGAATCATTTCCAAACTAGCACGCTAACCTTTTGTAATTCCTGCACAAAGACATTCAAATTCTTCTGCATCTCAGAGCTCTGTAATCACTCACCTTTTAGACAATATGCTTACTTTTGATCCTTTCTGCTAAATTTGACAATCTCACAGTTTTCTTATTCATCCTGCATATTCTCCTGTTATCTCCTCTGTCAGTGCTGTAAACACCTCACAAGTCCTGCCTACCAACTTTGGCTGAATTAACATCACCCACATGGTCTCTGGCCAGTTCATCTGTTTCGTCAATTTGTCAAAAGAAATGAAAAAGGCCTCTACATCTTTTTCATCAAATTTTGGTAATGTTTTGACATTATTGCATAAATCCCCACCAGGCCTTTGGCTACGATGGATTTGCTTATCATCACTATCTTCCTCACTAAACCTACCTTCTACCCTCATCTCCACCTTTCTAAATTGACTTTCCTGTCTAATGGCCAACTTCCGAAGTTCAGACTCTTTCTTTTACTTTTTGTTCTGCTCAGGAGATTGTCTCCTTTTTCTTTTTGTTCAGCTAGAAACCTCCTTTTCCTTTCTTTTTCCTCTGCCCTGGCTATCTTTTTTTTCTTCAGCTAGGAATCTTCTTTCCCTTTCTTTATCTTCTAACTCTAATTGTCTAATTAGCAATTTAATTTGTTCTAACTCCACTGCACTTGACTATTTATCTAAAATACCTATATGCTTGGCTAACTCTATTACAGTTTCAGCTTTCATCTTATCCCTAATTGAACCCAATTTTAGCCTGCCTGCTAATTCTAAAAGTGTTCCCTTTTTTCTGCCTTTCTAAATTTTCTCAGCAAATTTGGGAAGTATCTTTTACCCTCAAAATCTCTTTGGCAATGTGAAGAGCCATTTTCCAACTTTTGATTTAACTGACAACAAGCAACCAAAATTAAACAGATTTTCCATTTCTCACTTTGGTTTTTCTTAGAAAGATCCAGGACACCAGTCCCAAAGTCTGTTTAACTCTGCTGGGACTTTTGTACCCCAAATCTGTTCAAATCTGTCCAAATCTATTCAGATCAGTTCAGATCCATTTAAATTCTTTCAGATCCATTGAAATTAATTCAAATCCATTCACACCCATTCAAATCCCCAGACATGAGCCCCCAATCTCTTTTAAAGTGGAGGTTGAACACCGCTGAGAATTAAAATTGAAACGCCCAAAGTGAATTACCGCATCCTACAACCTGTAAAAGGAGTGTGAGAAGTGGTGTAACCGGTCTTTCAGCAACTACTAGCGGTTAAATAAAATAATTCTCTGATACTCACTTTACAATCAACAAGTAACAATTTACTTATCTAAATCTAACATTGAACAAATTAACTACACTATAAACAAACTGAATAAACCCATTATAATTACTATCTGTTCCCAGACAAAATAAGATTCTAATGGTATGCTGTTGCAATAGATACAAATTCCACTCACATAAAATAAAAGAAAATAGAATTTAGTCTCTCATAATTACAGCCAGGTTATGTCTTCCGGAATGCTCTGTGCCTTCTCCATCTATTCCTCTGCTAGGAATGCCATCTCTGTCGATCCTTCTGTCGGGAATATTAACTGGTTGTGCCATAGGTACATTTGTTCTTTAGATGGTCCTTTCGCTCAGACTTGGGGAAAACTGTGAGAGTCTACAATTCTCTCTTGAGAGATGACAGCTGTTAACTCTGACAGATGGCAGCTAGCTCTCCTAGATTTGTATAACTGCCATTTTCTTATTTCGCCCTGATGATCTGTTAATTACGAACACTTGGATGGGTCTTATGTTCTCAAAACTATCAGATTTAAATTTAGAGATAGTAGGAACTGCAGATGCTGGAGAATCTGAGATAGCAAGGTGTAGAGCTGGATGAACACAGCAGGCCCAGCAGCACCAGAGGAGCAGGAAGGCTTATGTTTCGGGCCTAGACCCTTGTTCAGAAAAAAAAGGCCTAAAATGTTAGATTTAAATTTAATTGGTTTTTGGTATCTAAGTGCCTGGTTGAAATTGATTAGCTAAATTCAAAACTTGTTGTCTTTGTTAAGAAAATGCTACTTGGGCTGCTAGCCCTATGACTTTTTGATACAAATATTTCAATGTGCTTGCTCTCTGTGTACTTACAAACTTTCAAGCTGCTGCTCACAGAAACCTGCTTTAAATCTCTAAACATAGATAAAGCACATTATCTTTTAAAGGGACCACGCAATACTTCCCCCCACCCCCAGCCCTCAGTATTTTAAAAACAGCAAATTCTAACTTCCTGCCTCCCAATCCACAGACACTCTATCCAACTTCACAACACCCTCTATAATCATTCTGCTGTCCAATTTTGTAGGAGTGCATAAAGACGGAAAGCTTGTGTCGGCTACCATGAAGACTATGAATGCAGAGCCAGGTGCACTTAGAGCAGCAAGAAGGAAGACAGACATTGATTAAGAGAAAACAAGTTCAGCATTGTCTCAGAACGTGAGTGTCATTGTTGTGGTTTAACTGTTTATTTAAACTGACATATAAGTTCTACATTTTGTGGTCTGCGGTGAAGGGATCAACGCTCGCCACTGACCTGGTGAACTGCTGCCCGCAAAGATTTAGGAAGCGGTGGAACTTGAAACTTTTTATGACTTTTACTCGAGCATTATTGGCAGATGTGTGGCATCATCAAACATGTTGAACAGCCTGTCAGATTGTCTTTCAATTAGATTGAAAAATTCTCACTGAGAGCAAACCACAAGCTTAAAACAAATTCAGTTATCATAGTGTTTTACAGAAAATTAATTGCGAAATGAGACATACACTTGGGATTAAAGGAGAAACTGTAAAATAATTTTAAAAAGCGAAAAAAAGTTAAAACTATGTTTAGCTTTTAAAAGTCAAGAAATATTTATTAGAGAATAGAAAGAATAACATTGTATACTTATAAGATTAGTTTTTCAAAACTGGAGTGTTGGCTCAGCGACAATTATATTTTATATTGCCTGTAAATACCCAATTGCACCCAATTTAACAGTGTTCAAAATGTTCAATACTTTCTTTTTATAGAGAAAATAGCCCTTACAAATTTGGAGTTCAGGTAAATTTATTGATTTCTGTGCTGATTGTATTTGTAAAGTCTGTAAATGGATACATTATGTAATATTGTGATGTACCAGCAGAACTTTAGGAATTCCAACTTTATCTTTGAATGTGCAGACATCAGAAAATTGGCTAGTCTGCAAAATAATAAGAAATGCTTACAGTTTCACTGTCAGTACAACAGTGAATTCCAGACCAATATAATTGCAAATTTTAGTGGTCAGGCCTGGGCTTACAATTGCAACTAACATTTATGCCCCACAATTGTCAGAAACACAGACACAGAAACAAAGAAAATAGGTGCAGGAGTAGGCTATTCGGCTCTTCGAGCCTGCCCACCATTCAATACACTCATGCAATCTCAGTATTCCATTCCCACCCTCTCCACATACACCTTTTGTCACAAGGGCCACATCCAGCTCCCTCTTGAATACATAGGTGGTGACCATCTGAAACAAAAAGATTCCAAGGACTTCCACGCAACATTCACAAGTGTTTGCCACCTCTGAAATCCCACTGTCAGTATCCTATTGTCCAGAAATGTAACTAGGCCAGTAACAAATTTATTATGGGTGCAAAACCAGGTTAGATCCTGAGAAATCTGTGGTAAATAACTCACCTTTGACTTCTCAAAGACTATTCTACAAGGCTCAAGACAGAGGTTCAACAGAATACTCTCCACTCAGTGAGAAGTAAACCATCCACAAGATATACTGTAGCAACTTCTCAAGGATTCTCTGAAAACATCTTTCAGACTCATCTCTATCACTTAGGACAATAAAGACAGTAAAAGCGTGGGAATCATCACTTGCAAATTCCTCTCTTGGCTATTTACCATCCTGAGTTGGAAATATATTACCATCCCTTCAGTGCCACTTGGTCAAAATGCTGGAACACCCTACCTCTCAGCATTATTGATGCCAATATCACATGGTCTATGGCTGTTCAAAAAGACTGCTTGTCATAATCATCTCCAGGCAATTAGGAATGGGAAATAAGTGTTGGTACTTATTAGTTTCTCGGTCCTCTGTTGGATACATTCTCAACAAAACCTCCCAATTCTCAGAATGACTGCTGTTTCTGGCAATGTTATAGGCATCTTCTAAAATCTTATACAATCCTAAATTTCCTTTGTTAGTCGCGATTGATTATTTTTGAGCACTTGGCACCACATATTATGAATAAACACAAAGAAAATCCTCCACTCTGAATTTTACTCTCTCATTCTGGTTTGTGCAACAAGTCCATAACTTTAGTCCCATGAGGTGACAATATATGAATAAATCTAACTTGAAACATCTCTTTTAGCAACTGGGCATTTCACCACAATCAGTGCCAATCACTGAACAATCATAACTGGCACTTTATCAACATCATGCCATCTCAGCTCCATTCCTGACAATTTCATTAATGTTCATACAAGACATTGGTGAGGCCACGTTTGGAATACTGTGTACAACTTTGGTCACCTTTCTATAGGAAGGATGTTGGTAAACTTGAGAGGGCGCAGAAAAGATTTACAATGATGCTGCCGGGACTGGACAGTTTGAGCTATATGGTGAGGCTGGATAGCTATTTTCCCTGGAGTGTTGGAGATTGAGGGGTGGCCTTATAGAGGTAAATCACGATAGTTCTGAATAGGGTGAATGGACATGGTCTTTTTCTTAGGGTGGGGGAGTCCAAAGCCAGAAGCATTAGGTTTAAAGTGAGGGGGAAAGATTTAAAAAGGACCTCAGGGGCAACATGTTCATGCAAAGAGTGGCACATGTATGGAACAAGCTGCCAGACAAAGTGATGGAGGTGGGTATAATTACAATATTTAGAAGCATCAGGATGGGCACGTGATTAGGTAAGGTTTAGAGGGAAAAGGGCCAAATGCTGGCAAACAAGACTCCATGAATGAGTTGGACTGAAGGGTTTGTTTCTGTACTTTGTGACTCTATGACTCTATAACAGTAAAAATATGCAAGATGCTTCTCAGCTGTTCACACAAGTGCAGCATTACATTCTATTTGTTCCATATCAGTATCATTCACTGAATGGAAGTATGTTGTACATATAATGCCTGCAATTGTATGCATACACCCACTTTGGCAGAACATACTGCAAACCTGGAAAAAGCATTAGTTAGATAGCATACTTGCAAATCAATCCACATTGGCATAGGTGGCACGGGGCCTCGGTAGTCAGCTCTGCTGCTTCACAGTGACAGGGAGCCAGGTTTAATTCTGGCCTTGGATAACTGTCTGTGTGGAGTTCGCACACTCTCCCCATGTCTGAACAGGTTTCCTCCCACAGTCCAAAGATATGCAAATTAGGTGGATTAGCCATGCTTAATGTCCCATAGTGTCCAGGGATATGCAGGTTAGGTGGATAAGCCATGGGAAATACACAGTTATAGGGATAGGGTGGAGTGGTGTGCCTGGGTGGGATACTCTTGAGAGGGTTGGTGTGGACTTGATGGGTCGAATGGCCTGTTTCCACACTGTAGGGATTCTATTTTGATTAAAAAAAGCTCTCTTCAGATACAATTTGAATCACCAATCTTAAAGTAAATATGCCAAGAAATAATCTGAATTGTGCTGTACAATAAACACAAAATGTACAGATTTCAGTTGATAAGTTTGGTAGATGGGCATTTGATGCTTTGCTATTTTAACAGAGATATCAATTTCTTTAAGTGAATAAGGGAAAAACATATAAGACATTAAGCATGCTCCATTACTACCACCATGAAAATTCCTTACAGATACAACAGCCTACATGTGGGACGCAAGAAAGTTTCATTTTTCAGAATGCCTAATAGTACACGTTTAAACTGCTATTATGGAAAATAACATTTTAATTAATAGCAGTTCCTCAGTTCTCTAGAGAACTTATAAATTATATGCACAAACTACATATATCCCTTCAACTTTGTAACTTGAAAGTCATTTATAAGTCATTTATGCACATACTTCTCAGTGGAGAATCTTTGATTAGGAACTTAAAGCAACTCAAGAATTGAACTTCTGTTTGACAATCACTGATGTTCTGTAATTATTCAGGAGTATTCACAATACAAGTTGAAACTTGCAGCTTTCTGGAGAAGTGTGGAGTTTCCACAAAATAAGTCAGAGAGGTTGATTAAAGAGAACGTTGTGCTTCAGAGTAGTTAAACCTCTTTTTCAGAAAGGAAAGGTAAAGTTCACCATACTGTACAGGGGTTAAATTCCTATCAATGAGATTTAACATTAGCCAGAATTTTACTAATTGGCCGGCCACCTAACACAGCAATCACAGAGCTGAGTGGCAGGAATTCTGATTTAATTTTCCCAGCTAGAGCCAATTAGTGAGCCTTGGTGCTAGCAACTTACGCATAGCTACGGCTTGGATAGCGAGACAGTAGATATTCCAGTGCAAATTGCATGAGGACCTCAGGGATTGAAAGCATGGCCAGGTGGCCCTCATTGGTTATGACATCCTTGATTGAGGCCATTAACCTGGGCCAAACAGAGAGCCCTGGCTGACAGATATAAGCAGGGGATGCGGGCACTTTCCTCAGTCTAGGGGCTAGCTTTGAGCTGGCTGGTCACAGCATATGTAACTAAAGTGTGACCTGGTGGTGGAATTTGAGGCTCTGTATAGTTATTTCAGGGACCCTGTGGAATCCTGATTATAACACACTCCAAAGGAATTGCCCAGAATGTTGAATTTTCTGCTGGATTAGTCATCCATATCTGGATGCCTCTGAAAATTTCAATTTAGGTTGAAAACTTTGAAGAGTTCAGATAAAATTAAGTAAAATAGTTACTCAGGAAAAGTTAGACAACTAAATGTAATGACTAACTTATGCGTAACTATTAATGTGACTCCATATGTCCCTCACACATGCCCAGTCACACCTTCCCAAGACACCTTACATCCCAGATGCTCACCCAACACTGATTCTCGGGACCCTACCCCATATCCTTGTGGGATCCAAAACCACACTTTCCACACTGGCCCTGTTATTGCCAGACCTGACCTAAACCACAACTGGCCCCTCTGACCCAACGAAAGCCCTGCCAAATGCTAAACACATCTGACTCAGTGGAAGTTGCCTGGGAAATTCGACATTTCAATGGGCAATCACCTTCTGTCTATAAC
The DNA here is from genome assembly GCF_030684315.1 of Stegostoma tigrinum. Classification (NCBI taxonomy): domain Eukaryota; kingdom Metazoa; phylum Chordata; class Chondrichthyes; order Orectolobiformes; family Stegostomatidae; genus Stegostoma; species Stegostoma tigrinum. The sequence continues at coordinate 39,650,758 of NC_081360.1, read as the reverse complement.
CCACAGAAAAATCCCTTTATGTTGGAGGATTTGGAAAGTCACATATCTGTTGTGTTAATAGTTACCATAGAAAAGTTAGATGATTCAAAACCTAGTCTAACTCTTGGGTAACTATTAAGCTGACTCTGAATTACCAACCATTCGCCTGACCCCTATAACATCTGGACCTCTGAATACTACTGCCCCCTTGAGCCTCACATCCAAAAATATTTTACACCCCCAGCATAGGACACCCTCACCCAGCCCCTGCCACTAACCTAATTCTCCAGTGGCCCAGACACACTCTGCACTCGCCATCCCGTGCTTCATCATTTACCTGTCACCCTATCGTTCTGCCTTACTGCTAAAATTATACCTATCTAACTGACATTCTACCCACTTGTCACCGTAGTTTCCTGGCATACAACTTACTTTTTATCCTACTTACCAGACACTGTGGCCACCTGTTACCCTACATCTGGCACTATACTTGTCTGGCAACATACCCCATCTGTCACTTTACCTATCTACCACCCATGTGCCCATTTGAACAGCATCATCAGATACAAAGAAACAGCAAGCTCAATATTCAGTAAAAGAAAAGCTATTCTACCTCAAAATATTGCAATTAAACCGATGGAATTTGAAAAGCATTTAGTGTATTGTTTTGCATTAGTTTCCAAATAGTTATTCGACAATCTTTCCCACTTTTTGAAGAAAATAACCAAATAACGTTCATAACAGATTCACCTTCTGTTATTTCCTTATAAGGATTTGTGTCTTTTGCCTCCGCTTGGAAAATTTGGGACAGGTTGGCAGGAGCGCTGAAAAGCACTGAATTAAGTAGAAATTGGAAATCCCAACATTATTCTTTTATAAGTCAGTGGATTATTGTTCAGCTACCAAACCTATCTAATTATGTTAAAAAACATTGCTGAGTAACTGGGGAGATATTTGATCACGTCGCACTATTAGTTGACATTGATTCCTTAGGGACACAAAGCACAGCAAACCATTACCTGTTCAGCCCATGTATTCCTCAACATAGAGTCAGCATGAATCAATTTCCCCTCCATTGTGTGTTACAGAATTTCCAAGATAGGGAATTGCTCTTATTGATACTTTGTGGAAACAGAAATGTTACACACTGCTTTCAGTGTACTGGAAAGTCAGGAAGATACTGAATAAAAGTGACATTTGAATGAATGCTGAAGCTTAGTGAGAGCCTAAAGCCAAAAAAAGGTTATACCTGCATTTCCCTCCTTACTCGCAAAACAAAGCCCTTAACCTGACTCATTGCTATGAAAATGAAAGCATTTTTGTCTTAACAAACATTTGCAGGAAGTACACTCCATTATTGACATAGAAAGCTGAAACTGTGGGTTTAAAAGTACCAATTTATGTGAAGAAAATCTGCCTTCCTTGTGAGCAAAGGTGCCTATACTGAAAGATTATTTGCCATGGAAACAAGAGTGAAAAGCATGCCTCCCTACATGCATAGAGCACAAGAATACTCAAACACATTCATTATACATTCAGGCAACGAAATGACAATGCCATCTATGTGTGTGAAATTATACATTGACCAACTTCCTGACATTTTGGTTTGAGATAGACTGGAATGTTGTGAATAATCACATTTATGCAACAAAAAGCTGTTGTTACAAGCTCTATGAGTCAATATATATTTGTCAAATAGCAGAATAGTATCAAAAGCAAGGTTGTCAGGATTGCATTAGAATTAACAAAGATGGATTTACCTTCCTGTGAATTACATATTGCAAGCACTAATGGTAACTGGGTGGTTGCCCACATGGCTAATGGCTGTATAAAAATTAAGAAGTTTAACTCTGTGCAGCAAACACCATGCACTGAAATTCACACACATAATTTCACCATCTTTGGTAGGGATTTTGGAATCTTTGCTTAGGTTGAGTTGTAGTAAATTCCTGCTTTTTTTTGGTGTTTTAAGAAAAGTTATTTTTGCTGCTGTGTCAAAGAAATTTGAGTGGAATCTCAAAAATTAGAACATAGGCTTGCTCAGTTGAATATCCACTCTAAAGGGTTGTTTTCTACTTTGTGTACATACCAATGATGTACAGGACTGCAAGCAAAATGTGGTTGCTTTCCAAAATGAGCTATTTTTAGTTTTTCTGCCTGTTCATAGGCTGTCATCCAAATCTTCTGTTTGGGAGAGTATAATGGACAACCTGCTGTTAAGGTTTTTCCAATGACACAATTGAGCATCCCCAAGATATATGTGCTATAATGGGTCAGAGATATCTCAATCTTTAACTTGTTTTTCCCTTCTTCTGTGCAGAAAAATACCTGACTTTCGATTGCTATCTTGCAATAGCGCAATTATTATTAAAAATTTGTAATCCCTGGATTCAAATCCATGATTCCAAATGCCAATATTCCATGACAAGTATACTGCACACCAGTAAAGACTGGCACCCTCCAAACCAAAAAACATTCACTTGACAAATATTCTACCTGGCAAGTTAATGTGAATGATCTCCAAAGATTTAACTTCTCAGATTTGCTCTCTGCTTAGCAAAATAGTCTCATGTAGAATAGAGGCAAAGTATATTCACAACACAGGGACAACAATGGACAACATTAGACCAACGTTGCCATGAATTTTCAGTCTGATTGGGTGTCAACTAAACATTGTCAACTCCCTGCAGATCTGACATGTTTTATTCAATAGCTTATCCAGAAAATACATTAATAAGCTATGACTTGGGAAGGAAGAAAATATCATCCTGATTCATTGCCAACTCAACATTTATCAGACCCTCCTTTTTAATTCAGATGATGTTTTGGATAAAAATGAAACATAAATCATAACAATAAATGGTCAGAAAACATTGAACATTATTCAGTAAATTCAATACAACATTCTTTTTGGGAAATGACAATCTGAGTTATATTCCAATGAAACTGAGAATAAGCTAAGCACTTATTTCATATAATTTTGTTTGAACTAATATTACCATGAAAGTGTCATTGGACCATAATTTAAAACACATCTTGTTAATTATTTTAAACTAATCCTATCAAATCCTTACAGATATTTGTACGCCTGTATTCATTGATACACAGCATCAATAACATTTCCAGTAGCCAGGGGCTAGGTCAGATTGTGAAGTAACCTTGACCTACTTCTTTGAAAAATAATGTCCAATCATTCAGATCCAGTGTTGTCATTAGAACTTGACAGTTTCACAGAACTTATGTTAAATCCCTCTTGTACAAAGTTGCCCTTGGATTTTCTACCATTGAAGAAATTATATTCCCAGTGATTATCAGTGAAATGCTAAATGATGACCACGATTACTTAATGGGCAAGTCATTACCGATGCTTTTTACAAACCGATACCTGCCCTATTCAAGGGTAAGTAGAGTAAAACAAAGGCAGCAGGAGGAGAAAATATATGAGTTCTGAACAATGTTTGATTGATTTTCTTACACAAAGAACTGGGAACACTAACCAGGTTTCAGCACAAGAAATACAATAACGACAGCATTCACAGATAACTGCAGTGTGAGTGTTTTGTTCATAAATGCTTTTACCTTAGAACTCGGTTTATCCAGAATACTGCAACTAACTAATAATTTAAAGCTGTGCTTAAAAATTGAAGTCTTGTGGAAATATAGCAACCAAAATAATGCCACTCAATCGTAGGTTTTAGCCAAAGCCCTTTTTTACCCTTCCTATTATTTTATCACAATCCTATATTAAACCTCAGTGTTATTTTTACATGCCATTAATAGAATTGTACTTTTTATAACTGGAGTTTGGAAAAGTTTTAACGTATGAGAATTGAAGGATTTCATCTAAATGGGAAGCATATCCATTACTTCTTCTAAAGTTTACAACCTGGATAGAACTAAAAACAATAAAATGTGAGGCTGGATGAACACAGCAGGCCAAGTTCATCCAGCTTGGCCTGCTGTGTTCATCCAGCCTCACATTTTATTATCTTGGAATCTCCAGCATCTGCAGTTCCCATTATCTCTAGAACTAAAAACATTTTGGTTTCACAGGACGTAGTTTCAACAAAATATATCTAAAAGAACTTGACTCCAGATATATCACATAAAATGTTAAAATGTAAGCAGCACGGCAGTCTCTGGATGCACATATAACAGTGCGATTTCAAAAAGTGTGTTATAGACAGTGCCAGGTCCTTGCAATCATGTTATTAAGATTCAAAGAGAGTTAACTTGAATAGTCCCTTGACTATCTGAAACATAAGATCACTGTTTCAACACATTTAGCTGAGGCTGAGAATCGCAATAGATTAAAAAAAATCCCTGTGGCTTGTATTGACGTGGGAGATAACTAGTCGACAAGACATTGGAGACAATAACCTGCTGTCCTTTACTTTGAAGATGGCTGCATTTGTCCACTTCCACCCCACCCACCCCCCACCCCCCCCCCCCCCCCCCCCCCCCCCCCCCCCCACTCCCCTCAGTATCATGGACGTTCCTTGTCATTAAAACAGACCAGGCTGCTGCCCTTACAAAGATTGTGCATTCTGAAGCCAGGCCTTCATGTACAAAGCTGCTTGATACTGTCCTGTAAGACCACTATTAGTCACCTCCATTGAAAGACAGAACCCTCTACTAGCCACTGGAGCACTGGTCAATGCTGGGACTACATTAAGGATGGGAAACAGGACGTCTCCCTGCCAGTCTGCAGACATGTCATCAGAATATGCCCGGTGGTCCGTCTATATGCCACCCGTCCTCATCACTTTCCCTACTACTGGTCTTCTCGCAGCAGAAGCAGAATGGGGACTTAATTCCCTCCACAAGGGAAGTTGGGAGGCAACTGGCCTTGCTTCACCAACTGAGAAAGCACCATACATGAGCAAAGGCTACTGAACAACAGGCAATAAAGAAATACACAAAGTGAATGGACTTTTGTGTATAATACAGATTAGCACAGTTTAATAAAAGTTCTCTTTTACAAACAGGTGCTTGGTCGTCCAGATCTTAAAGTTTGCTCAAAAGAGAGACACATTACCAAAGCTTTCTGTCTTGCACTGATCAGCAGAAATGCATGAATGCCAAATTTCAAAGGATGAGAACAATTTATACCAGTGGAAAACAGGGTGCTAATTAATTCAAAAGTCAATTCTTATTTATCAGCGAGCTTGGAGACCCTACAATTTTCCATTGTTTTCCCTATTTTATACAGGAAGGTCTAGCATTAATGCTATTTTTAAAAGGCTCAGTGTCGCTTTCCTCAATGTAATTAATACTTCTATTTAGAACACCCAATGCCCCATATGTTTTGTTAACAGTTTTCTCAATATGTCCAGCTATTTTAAAAGAGTTATGCACTTGTACCTGCAAGCCCTGCAGATCCTGTACACCTTTTCAGAAAATATACCAATTACTCTATATTGCCTCTTCCCATCCCTTCTGTGTGCACCACCTGACTCGTCTCTATATTAAATTCATCTGCTACTTGCCTGCCCATTCTGCTAACCTATTTATGTCCTGTTGCATTTGATTAATTTCATTCTAACTGTTTGCCACTGTTGCAAATTTGGAGTCATCAGTGAAATTTTACTGTTTCCGATATTCAGTCATCAGTTGGGGAACATCTCATTCTCCAGTCTCATTTATCATGACCACAATTTTTCTTTATTCAATTTGACCCTGATCATGATAAATTCAATTAGTCTCAACTTTTTTTAACAAACCTTCTTTCTGGTACTTATTCAAGTGCTTTCTTTAATTTTTATAGACATTCACAGTATTTTTCTCATCAATGTTATTTACTTCAAAGAATTCATATCCATTAAATCAATGACAATCTGTATTTTACAAAAATCCATGTTAGCCCTCCACAGTGAATGTAAACCATTCCATTTGTCAGTTGATTTATTTTGTTTTCTCTCTGATTATGATTTCTAAGACAAAACACACCACTGGCATCAAACCAGCTGGCTTTTATTGCTAGTACTGTCCTTCCATACGTTCTTAAATAAGGATGTAAAATTTGCCTTCGCCTCTCAGTTTGTTAGCTAATCCTCTATCCATACTTAAATGCTCACTCAACAACATGAACACGTACCTTGTACAATAATCTTCTATGTGGCATGTTATCAAATGCATTTTTGAAATTCAAATACATCTGTTGATGTTCTTTATCCAGCCTTCTTATTGCATCCTAATAAATTGGTCAAACATAACTTCCATTTCACAAAACTATGTTGACTCCATGTGGTTGTATTATGTCTTTGATATATCTTACGACTTCTTCAGTAATGGAACCCAGCAAATTACCAATGATCAGCCAAAAGATGTCTGCTTTGTCGTTCCTGTTTTCTCCTTTGGCAAGCAGTTTTATTTGAGGGTCTCCAATCTACTGGGACCTTTCCATAATTTAGGTAATTTTAGAAGATTCTCTCCAATGCAATTCAATATCTTTGCAGACACAGGTTGACTTGCCTGTTTTTCATTACATGAATTTGTCCAATATATTTTCTCCAGTGATAACGATTGTTTAAAGTTCCATCTTTCCCTTTGTCCCATAATTCTGTACTATAATTGGAATGCTTTTCGAGTCTTGTACCATAAAGACAATACAAAGGAGAAGGATATCAACAGGCTTGCAGACATGAATAGACACACAATAGGTGAAACGTAAGGCAGAAAAGTGTAAAGTGATCCATTTTTTAGGAATAATGAGGGGAGGAAATGTAAAATACACAAATTATAAAATGGGTGCAGGAGCAGAGGAATCTGGGTGATTATCTACTGATTAATAAGTCACATTGGATCTTGGGCTTTATAAATGAAGATTTGGTGCACAAAAGCAAGGAAGTTATGATGAAGCTTTATCAGTCCTGCATTTAGCACCAACTGGAGTCTTCCTGATCTACGTGGACAAGATTATAGGAAAGACTGAGAAAAATTGGATGGATATTAAAATCCAACAAATCAGTCATACATTCCCACTTCTGAGGCCTCTTCCTAGGCACAGAGCATTTACAAGGGCTATCTATTGGAAGTGGTAGGTGGACAGTCTGTACTGTTCTGTCCACCGTGGAGTTGATTATGGCTGCTGCCAGGAATCTTCCCAGTAGCAGTTAAGCACCCAACTCAGGAACAAGGCTGACAAGTGCCTGGATAATAAAGTGTGAAGCCCAGTTAGTGCCCACATTATAACAACCATGAATGCTCAAGGCCATAATTCCTACATTATATTCTAGGAGAGTCAATCAGCTGCAGTTGAAGTGCAAATTGAATCCAGATGCATGGCATTGCTGAACTGTTGATGTCATGATTGTTATTTTTGTCTCTAGCAGAACAGAGCAGATTCCAGGAGTCCAAAATTCTTCCCTGAAATGTGATAAAAACAGATCTTATTACATCCACTTTGCATTCAGTCATTCATCAGTCATTTTGTAAAATTATTGCACAGTTGGCATTTGACCTGGCATGGCAAGATTCCACCTGTGGGTGAATTTCAGGCTCCACCTGAGATCCAAGATGATACCCCACCTCCCATCATGTTTATCTTTGTGTTGTTGGCTCTGTCTTCTCAAAAAAATTCACCCGACTGGGTCTAGATCTGTGCTTGATCTGTAGGATTGACCATCACCCAAATCCTGAACTGCAAAGACACACATCCTTAGACTCTAATCGGACCAAGCAGCCTGAAATTGTAGGGACCCCATGACTGACTGTAATAGTACTGCCTGACTGGTGGCAATCTGCCTTAACCATTCTAAGAACTCCTTCAAATTGACTTTCAGGCCTGATCATTTAGCTGATGTACATGCAGTGTGTTAACATCTAAGTTGTCAACACATGCTGCAGACTTGATGCTGACATAGCACAGTGCTGCACAGCAACATGTCAACCTATTAATTATTCAAAGTTCTCCTCTGTGACAAGCTGCCCACTTCTTCCCCTGCACTAAAAAGCAATCCAAGCCACAGAGGCTGGCAGCCTCCAAGTTAGTGGAAGGTGAGTGAGCATGAAGAAAGCAGCCAAGAGCCATAAGATATATCCTGTGAAGATGCTTGAGCTAAATGTGAGTTTCTTGCATGCAAAGTGACCTAACAGAAGAGTGCAAACTATGGGTATCACTGAGCTCCAGAAATTTACAGGATTGAAATAGTGTTTGAATTGGTCCAGGAACTGCCGAGAGACTGAGACTGACAGTTTGTCTCCCCTGATTTGTATGGATGAAGGCTCAGGGAAAATGGCCACCATGGAGTATGCAGGGGCAATTTGGTGAAACCAAAGTTAGATGATGATTAAGACTATCAAGGAGTGAGCTGTAGCCAGTGGTACCCACTCTGAATTCTATGCTGGGAATTTGCATTATCTAGTTTCTCGCAAAAGGAGAGGAGAATTGAAAGTAGCAAGTAAATAAATCAGGTTGATTTAATAATGAGATGCAAATACCTGAAAATAAGATAGTCACCACTTAATAGCAAGATCCAGAAGTCATCACCTTAAGGTTTAAGGGGAAAATCAGAAAACATTTTCTCGTCTTTATGTTACGATTTCAGCTAATATTATTGCTAGATAAGTCACATCCTTGGTTGAAGTCCAGCCTAATAGATGTATTTTGTTTTAATTTTCACTTCAATGAAGTTATCTTTCACTGAAACAAAGACATATAATGCTGTGAATTTGATTATAACAACAAAACGTAATTTTGTTCCACTAAAGGAAGAAATGAAATAGAATAAAACAAGCTACATAAAATGTTGGTTTAAGGATTTCAAAACACAGGGTAAAATACAATCCCATTAATCCCAACAGAATCTCTCTACAGTATTCACACCACAGACAATTTCCTTCTCTTTTACATCTCTGGGGCTAAATTTAATTGTGGTTCCAATTCCCCACTTTGAAAACTAATTGACTCTTCCTTGAGTCTTCAAACAACAAAGTTTAAATTTTGTCAGCTTCAAATAACACCTCAAGACTTTAACAAAATATATCCTCCTGGTACTTTCAAACGAAACCCCTGACACTGAGATACCCTAATTCTTAACAGTTGTAAACTATCTCTTGCCTTCAATAGCAACAGTTGTTTTCACATCCAGCTTTGGCCAAGAATTCTGTAAATCAAAACAAAATGGTGGCTTCCATTCAATGAGTATTTCTCTTAAACCAAAAAAAAATCCAAATCCTTTTACCCTAAAGCCAATGCACTGGAATGAAGCATGAACAGGTTTCCCCCCACTCCACCCCCTTATTATGATCTGTAACTTTGGTATTAATCTGACTTTTTTTCCATTTGTGGCTCTGTTTTATTTTCTTCTTCCTTTTCCCCTTCTTCAATTCCTCTTTAAATGTTCCACATCTGCAATACCTTTGGTTCTGAGGAAATGTCCGTCTACTGATGAGAGAAAGTTATCATCGCTCACTACAAATTTGGGGTTATAATCCAGATTGATCTTCAGCAAAGTCTATAATGACTCAATCTTTGTATACTTTCATAAGTATTTAAGTACACAGTTACAAGGAAAAAGTAAGCACTGAATCTTACACCGCCTTGGTAATGTTCCTAACTCTGGGCCAGTCAATTTACGTTCAACTCTCACATGCCCCAGCGCTGTGTCATGAAACATCTCAACAAGTGGATTAAGAGTTCCTGTGAGATAGCGGTAGTGTCCCTGTCTTTTGCTAGAAGGCCCAGATTCGGGTTCTATCTGGCCTAGAGATGTATCATACCATGTCTAAAAAGGTTATATTCAAAATACTTGTAAGCAAATACCCCAGCTTCAGTGTGAGTCCATTTATAAAGTCAAAAATGAATTCCTAGACAATGCCATCAACTGCCTACAATTACAACCAATCCAGATAATAATTAACGCCTGTGTTGCAAAAGGTGTTATAAAAATAAATAATATTTACAAATAGTGCTTATTTCTATTGCCACTTTTCCATGTGGCTTGGTAAGCATGTTTGAAGAAGAAAAGGTAGCCTGAAACCAGATCCAAAAGTAGCTAAGAAATTTTGGATTTTGGTATTATTTAGGCAACTGTGGAAAATGTAGAGTGGACATGGAAGGAAAGCAAACAGTGTTATTAGGAAGGTTGTAGGAGTAAGAAAGAGGACAGTCAGTTAGCACAAAGGAAAGCAACTATGGCTTACACAAGTACATTGTAAGCAAAAAGATAATTAAGGACACAGGGTCATTTTATACGTAAATAGGTGATTCAATATTTTACCCCAAACATTTACAGAACAAGGTAAAACTAAAACTGCAACCATGCCTAAGGAGATGAATGAAGAATTACTTCTGAAGATGAACATTCAAAAAGAAACTATATCAAAACTTTACATAATCAAAAAATAAATACTTCACCAGGTGCAGAACCAATTCCATATAAACTATTAGAACATGCTTTGAGGGATAAATGTAAGGATTACTTTGCACAGAAACCCAATAAAGATGGAACCTGTAGATTACATGAAAAGAGGAGGAAGATGCTGTTTGAACCAATCTCTTCTATTAAATTGATGAAGTAAGATCCTAATAAAACTATAGGAATTCATTGATTCGGTCTTCCTAGACTTCCCCAAAATATTTGTCCAAGATATCCACAAAAGGTTATTAGTTGAACTGAAAGATGTCAGGTTAAACTGAACATGTGAATTGATAAGAAACTGATAGAAGGCTAGAAATCAATGCATGCTTAATACATTACCATTGGAAAAGTTCTGAGTGGAGAGATCAGTGTAGCCACTCTTTCAATGCTGGTTTCAAGGTTCCAGCGTTCCTTGTGAAAATGAGAAAAGCCAGTGAAAAAAGTTCACGGGTGAGTACACAAAGCATGGCAGAAATGTTTTCTCAAAATCACAACAATTATACAGCTCTTCCCAAAGGTTTTTTTTCTGCCTTGTTGATTTTCTTTAACTAAAAAGCTGAAGGAATAAATATTTTGATTAAGAGATCCTTTCTCATGAAGGAATTTTCAGTCCAATTCACATACAACAATCTGTTCTGAAAACTCTACTCATATTTTCACAACTATGGTGAATTGCATGATAGTGGAGACCATCCAGGACATTCTAAATACAAAATCCCACAATGTTCTAAAACAAAGGTCACCCTACCTATCCTCTAAAAAAATCTGGATCTGTGTCAGAATTTATATCATCAGACCTATTGAGTTTCCCCTCCTTGCTGTCTTTGTTTCAGCTCTCCATTGTCCATAATATTCTGCTTTTATTTTAGAAATTTTGCATTATTACTTCTGTCATTGAAGGTAGTAGTTTAATTTCTGTTTGTGATTTTCTTATCTGAAAACAATCCATATATGTGCAATTAAATTCTATCATCAGAACAAAAGAGAAAAAGCAGCAGGATTGAAACAAAAAACAGGATTGAAAGAAACCCTTCTAAGGAAGGGTCACCGGACCTGAAACGTTAACTCTGTTTTCTCCTCCACAGATGCTGCCAGACCTGCTGAGCTTTTCCAGCAACTTTGTTTTCGTTGTTGTTGAAAAAAAAACAGTTCCACTCAATAGAGTGGAGAGGTGTGAGTAAAGGTCACTTTGGAATTTCAAAGTCAAGACTAGATGAAACTAACAGATTTATTTATACTGCATAACCAACCCTCACCTGGTACCTCACAACAGGTTTGATTTTAGGTAAATTAATCTTCCATTCTTTCAGTAGATACTTGCATTCCATTTTTTCAGACTTCGCACGCTCTACTGTCAGAAACGTATCTTTGAAGAACTTTTTAAATGCTCTGCCTGCATCTAAAACCTGACTTTTATACATTCACACTCAATACACCAAATATAATCTGTTTCTGAAACATGTTAAAAATTACACATCATATTCCTCATGCATTGTATGACATCCAATAACTTGCTGTTTTAGAATAAGGATAAAACAATGCGCTCAAGAAAATCCACATTGTTATGATCCCAACATTCAGAGAGTGAACACAAAGGAGCTCTGCCACTGGTCCTGCTGAGCGACAGTGAGATTTAAGAGCAGATCTGTTCGTTTGGGAGCACATCTCCATTAGTCTCTTTCAAAACCCCCAATTCTCTTATAGGCTAAATATGCTGTATTGAACCAATGGAAGCTTGTTGTTCAGGAGGGTAGAACATTGCTGAGAGCAATTCAAGTGACTACTGACACCAAAGAAAAGCTTTAAAAGATTAATATTGATTATTTTTCTCCCTCAATCTTCAGAGTCCAGGTACTGACACACCAAATTGCATTTATAGGAGGAGCACCTTGGAGAGTCGAGGAATTTTTAATGACGGATTTCAATTTTCCAAAATAGAAACTATTTGCAAATGTAAATAAAGTAATTTTGTCCCTGTTTCTTGACAATTCAAATATTAATTTTTAAATTTTTGCTTTCATCTTCTAGGTTCACTTTCTAAAGTGAGCAAGATCGCAGTCGAGGACATTGGTTAGGCCACTATTGGAATATTCTGTGCAATTCTGGTCTCCCTGCTATAGAAAGATTTTGTGAAACTTTAAAAGGTTCAGATAAGATTTACAAGGATTTTGCCAGGGTTGCTATTCAGCCTCTCCCTATGAGCCATAGGGAGAGGCTGAATAGGCTGGGGCTATTTTCCCTGGTGCATCAGCGGCTGACAGGTGACATTATAGAGGTTTATAAAGTCATGAGGGACATTGATAGGCTAAATAAACAATGTCTTCTCCCCAGGGTCGGGGAGTCCAATACTAGAGGGCTTGGTTAAGGTGACAGGGGAAAGATTTAGAAGGGGCCTTAGGGGCAACTTTTTCACGCAGAGGGTGGTGCATGTATGGAATGAGCTGCCAGAGGAAGTGGTAGAGGATGATACAATTACTTTTAAAGGCATATAGGTGGGTATATGAATAGGAAGGGCTTAAAGGAATATGAGACAAATGCTGGCAATGATACTAGATTTATTTAGGATATCTGGTTGGCATGGACAAGCTAGATCAAAGGGTCTGTTTCCATGCTTTATATCTCTACGAATCTACATGTAACTAAGTAACACCAATCCTACTTTACAGCTGCTAGATGTGAGATTCTTCTCCCTCTGATTTCCTTACATCTTTGGAAAACAATTTTGGTCAGCTTTGTCAGGATTTTCCAATGTGGCGCAAGTGAGATTAGGAAAAATCCATCTGGGGAACTCCAAGCAACAAACACTCAGCATGCTGCGCAAGCCTCAATCCTGACAAATTATAGCTACAAAATTGGAGAGGGGGCAAGTGCCTTTTTTTTCTCAAAACAAATGCTCAAAAACTCACAAGACATTGTAATTGACTTCAGATAAACACTTGCAACCGAACAATTTGATGAATTTGCAGAAAGAATCATTTCAAACCATAAACTGGTATAGTGCAAACAGCCCACAGCATAAATCTCACTTGCTACACTTAAAGGATGCATTCCAGTTGTTGATTGGATCTTCAGGGAAGGAATAAAGAGCTGGATGAATCCATTCCCACACTATTACAGTAGGTCATATGTTATGTTGACATAAGTAGCTCAATCTACAATAACTGCTTAGATGTCAACAGGGCAGAGAGCTTCTCTTCCCAAATGAGGATGAAACCATTAATCTCAATGGTCAATTTGCAGGAAGACAAAAGAAAAGCAGAAGAAAATGTACACAGGTGAACAGAATTTTTTTTTTCTGTGTTTGAGGGCTGTATACTAGCTCATACATTGGAAGTTTCTCTTCTCATCCAGACAGATTCAGCTTTTAGATTTATGGCTAACTGTTACTCAGATCTACCATCTTCAGTTCATTGAGTTTTGTCTATTCTTTGTTAGGCTCTTGAATGGAAAAAAAAACATTTATTGTCCTCATTTGTTCCTCTTCAAATAACGTCCCACCTGTCAACCAACCCATACAATACTAACAGCATCTGTGAACAATTTCTGTTGCCCAGATATTGTAATTCAAAAGTGTACGAAAAAGAAGCAAGTGAGATATGCAGAAAAGGAAAATTATAAACTTATTTAAGTAAGATTTCTACATTCTAATGTATAATGCTGGTCAATTTTTTGTCATGACCACTTGTTCATTTTGATGCAATGTTTATTCCTGCTCCAATTCTATTTGCCAGCTAATGTGGAGTGAGCTACTTGTCAGAACTGGATGCAAAAAGAAAGCAATGTCCCTCAGGATGCAAGAAACATTGGCCTCTTCATCATTCCACCTCATGGTTTCCTTTTCAGCTTGTTTACTGTATTGCATCCTTCGTGGCCTTTTCCAATTATCCAGACTGATTGGCTTCAGGCCTATACATTTCATTCCTTTTTTTCTATTCACTTCCTTTGTCTAAAGTTTATATAGCAGCTCCTTGACAGATGAGAAAATAAATTGAAAGGAAAAAGTCTCTGGTATTTTCAAGTAGGAACTCCTAAAATGCTTCCAGTTCCCACCAATGAAAAGGGCAAAATCTGTCGCAGGAAATTAAGCAATCTCATCCAAATGATTGAAGTGTAAATAAATGCAATGTTGGTATCTTGAGCAAGGATTTTCATGCTTAATTACCAGCATCTGTCATGTGAAATATTAAGCCTAGTTCTGATAACAATGTATTTTAAGCTATCATGTTATACTGCAATTCATTTCAAAGGTGGTTAATAAACATCAACAAGAATAAAAGGGAGTGATGATTGTAGAGTCATAGAGTTGTACAGTGAGGAAACAGACCCTTCAGTCCAACTTGTCTGGGCCGATGAGACATCCTAATTTAATCTAGTCCCATTTGCCAGCATTTGGCCTATATCCCTCTAAGCCCTTCCAATTCATGTACCCATCCAGATGCCTTTCAAATTTTGTAATTGTATCAGCCTCCACCACTTCCTCTGGCAGCTCATTCCTTGCGCACTCCGCCTTCTTCACGAAAAAGTTGCCCTTTGGTTCCCTATTAAATCTTTTCCCCCTCACCTTAAATCAATGCTGTCTAGTTTTGGACTCCCCTACCATGAGAAAAATGCCTTGGCAATTCACCCTATTTGTGTCCCTCATGATTAGCCTCTCCCTTTAGCTCAAACCTCCTATACCGGCAACACCCTTGTAAATCTTTTCTGCACCTTTTCAATTTAACAACATCGTTCGAACCACAGGGAAACAAGAATTAAATGCAGTATTCCAAAAATGGGCTAACCAATGTCCTGTATAACTGCAACATGACATTAAAATTCCCATTCAGTGAATAAAATTAATCGTGAATAAGATTATGCCAACTAGAACTCTACAACAATTGAATTTGACGTGAATGAATGATATTCCCTTATTGACAGCATTCCCAATTTTGTATGTTGCAATATACAATTGCTTTAATAATCTCTGTAAGTTCCAACTGCCAGAAGCAAAGCAAATATCTCATTGATTTCAGTTACAAGGATATCAGTTTTTCTAGAGCATATTTTTTGAAGGGAACAAAGACAGGAAGAAGTAGCAACTGAATAATTATATAGCGTGAATGAGCACTCTAGCTTAATATTTGAAAAAAATTAGAAGAAGTGCCAATTATGTTGAACAATAAGCTCAATAGGGAATAACTTTCATATATCATACCATGATCCTCACAATTTTATGGATAACTCAAAGCCAATTCTAAAATTAGTCAACAGAATATTTACCCAAACAAGTCAAGGCTCTAAGCTTCAAAGAAGGACGAACACAGCCTGGCAAAATTATCTTTTGTCCCGTGTCACTAAATCAGTTTGATAGAATTGTTTTCTCTTTCACAGCTCGAATATTACGCACAACATATGCAAATTATGTCCACTATAAATTTATTTTGATTTAAACAGCGAGTTGCTACTGACGAACACCCTACTCTCTGGTTAAGAGCCAATGGAAATTATCCATTAGGTCAATCAGATCTCAGTGACTTGAACCCAACAGCTTCTAGCTAAGAGACAAACTTTTCCCTTGTACAATATTTTGTAAACCAAGATACCACAGATGAGTAATAAAATTAATTTTCAGATTAATAATAATTATCCCGTTTCATTCCATAGTATTTGACAGGTTAAACCTCAGTTTTGCTCAGTATAATTTAAATTTGCAATGCATTTCAGCAACTTTCTTTTAATTTTGTAAGACATTTAATTTGAAAAATGGAAGAAGGAAACCAATGAACAACAGCCACCTAGTTAATCAAGCTCAGTGCTTCCAAAAGGCACTCTCTACACTGTTGTGGCCACAATATTATCTATGTAAAATCCTGTGATTGAGACGTGATTGTTACCTTGAGCACAGAAGGCCAAGGTTCAAATCAAGAGAGTGTGAGATTGGATGAATGTTCTGGTGTTTAGCTTTAGAAATCAGGGAAAATGTTCCTTCCGGTGAGGTGAATTGGGAATGGATTACAATGATGAACTATTTCCCCTAGATGTGTGGCATGTACCTCTGAACATCAGTCTGTTTCTGGTCTGTAATTTCTCATCACCTGCATATTTATTTAATTCATTTTTGAAGAATTCACGGTCATACATTCAACTTTTTTTTATTTACTGGGATTTTACTGGTTCAAAAGGAAAACAAATTTCTTGCTTTGAATTTCATTTGAGATTTGCTGATTTTAAACCTATGTCATTCAGTTCAATGTTCATGGCTTGTATCTACATCATTGATTGAACAACGCATAAATTTAAATGTGCATCTTTGACAAGCCTCAGCCAAACATATCACATCTATACAGTTCCTTAGCATTTATTTCCATAATAATGAGACAGTTTAATGGCACAGCGCAAACATACCAAATGACTTTTCAACTGTGTTGCCTTGTCAGCATTTTCAAGGGTCTGGATCATAATTATTCATATCAAAAAGTAGTGCACTTTAAAAATGACAGATGGTAAAACTATTTTGTTATTTTAATGGTTCACTCAAGATTTTGAGAGAGAGTCAAGCTCTGCAAATTATCATAATCTCAAATCATAAAGGCCTGTCTAAAAATGTAATATAAACAAATTGGAGAGCATATTTCCACTCAATAAATACTCAGTGAACTGTGCACAATCTACTATCATTCTCCAGAGGACTCAAGTGAGGATGAATGAATATACAAAAATAACATTGGAAAATGAATTACTGGTCTGTAGTTTATGGTAGCTGGAAACAGTAAATTTGTATTGATCCCTTTGGTAATATAATGAATTACTTCTAAAACTAAGAAAATGAAGAATATGAGGATATTTAATCAATTGGGAGTTGAGAGTAGGTTTGCATGTTTATTAGGAAAAAGTCTAATTAATTACTCTACCTATAGTACATTCATATCTTCTTAGAATGATCTTACACCGTTTTAAACATCTTTCACTCTTGCCCATTACCCAAAAGAGAGGTCTCCTGCCTTGAGGGAATGGGTACAAAAGATGTAATGCCATTTTATGGCCCCACGCCCCGTCAATGTAGAAATACTATAACCGTAGCACAAAGGACCTTCATACATTTCTATTTTTGTTGTCTGTAGTTGATTAGCTTAAGTAACAGATGAAACGGGGACTTTATTAATACACCTTGGAGACTGTGACCTAGAATAGGTTCTACAACATCCTCAGACACTGCTTTAGATCTATAATGAAAAATTTCAATATCCATATGAAAACAAGCCAATAAAGTGTCAAAAGCTGAATTGGCTTGTGCGCCTGAGTATAGTCCCCCTGATTAGCTCATCTTTCAGAGAGTCAGAATTAAAACCTGTCTGGAACCGGCATGAAAATAAATACGATAGTCTACTGAAGGTTGAAACCTTTTCTTATCTTGCCTGTCAAATACTATATGGAAAAAAATAGTGGTGAACTATATGAATTTTTTAACATTTTCATTAAGAAGCCAAGAAACAAGTGTGTCTCACAAACCTCAAGTAGAATTGATCATTAGGTTATTAGGGATAATGTAATTTAGAACCATGGTAATTAGTCATAATTATGCAAATTAGTATAATTTGAAACTGTTCTAACTGTACTCCCCATCTTTATGAATATTGGGTAGTATAACCATCATGATATGGAAGATAAAAAATTTATGTTAATTATACCTAATTTACATACACAAAAGGTTAATGATAAAACAGGTTATCCCATTAACTGAAAAGCTATCAAAGTTATCTTTGAAATTTGGAACATATAGGTAAAACCTTTTATAGTCTAGGGAATAGCATATTGTCATACATTTTACTTAGTCCTGAATAAATAGCAGTATAATAAATTACATAATCCTTTTATACATTAAATCAATTGAAAAAAATCCTGTAAAATGTTACACAGACTCATGTGAAGTCCAGAAGGTGACCAAAGCAAATTTCCCCCCACAATATTCCATCATTACAAAGATTTAAGTGAACAGTACAGATTGATTATTAATACAGAAATAACACACTTGTTGTTTATCTTTACGGTTTAAGAGAAAAAAAATCATAGATTCCTACTATACAGTTGAGACTCTTCATCCCATCAAGTCAGTGCTATCAAAAATATAATACTACTTACACTTGTCATACCTTTCCACACTTGGGTCATAGCATTGAATGTTATGCCTCTTCAAGAACTCATCTAAGCTACAGGTGGTGAAACTCATAATCTCTTGCTTCCCCACCTCCCACACAGAAACCCTGACCCTTGAATTTTCCTCCTTTAAGATACCCATAAACTGCAAGTGGCCAGACAGCATTGGAAGAAAACCAGATGAAGATCAAGTGGATAATGATGAAGAAATTGTTCTGAAACTCACAGCCACCATTTCAGATACCGACATTGCACAAGCTCAGATATTATCCCTCCATCTATATGTGACTGCAAGTATTCGAGTTAGACACAAGGTCTACATTTGAAAAGACCATATCCAACCTCTGTGCCAAATTGGTGCTGGACTCCATCATGCTGCTTGAAATTGGCCGTTAAGCTGTCTGTCAAAAA
Source organism: Stegostoma tigrinum (assembly GCF_030684315.1). Classification (NCBI taxonomy): domain Eukaryota; kingdom Metazoa; phylum Chordata; class Chondrichthyes; order Orectolobiformes; family Stegostomatidae; genus Stegostoma; species Stegostoma tigrinum. The sequence continues at coordinate 39,631,871 of NC_081360.1, read as the reverse complement.
CAAAAAGAAAGCTGCTGGAAAAACCCAGCAGGTCTGGCAGCATCTGTGAAGAAAAAAATCAGAGTTAATGTTCTGGGTCCAGTGACGGTCACCAGACCTGCAGGGCTTTTACAGAAACTTTGCTTTTAATCCTGATTTACAGCATCTGCAGTTCTTTCATTGTGTTTTTTTTATCTAGTAGCTATCTGTCAGTACTGCTAAAACATCTGGCCTTTCAGTTTGGGTAGCTATCAATCTTTTTTAAAGTTTGGATCTGAATCATCTGCATTAGAACTCATATGCCACCTGACCTCCAGTCATCTGTATATGTTCACTTTGCAGCAGACTCCTTTTGCCTGGTGTCTGACTGCTTGGAGATCATTCATCCAAGTTCTCTTCTAAAGCTTGTGCAATGTCATTATCTGAGATGGTGGCTGCAAGTTTTAGAACAAGTGATGGCATTTCTTCATCATTGTCATCCTGATCTACCACCTCTTTCTTCCAATACTGCCTAGCCTCATGCAGTTTTTGGGAATCTTAATGGAGGGAAATTCAAGGGTAGTGTTTCTAAAAGGGTGGTGGGAAAGCTAGAGATTATGAGTTATGTCATCTGCAGTTTATAAATCCAAAGAGATTGCAGAATGAGGGGGCTCATCTGTGCTTTCCCTTGCCTGCTTTGAGCTCCTGTCTCCAACTGAGAATTACTATGTCCTACAAGGGAGCCAAAGTGGGTCAAGTGGCATGTTTAGGTGATGTGCTAGCTATGACCTATTAGTTGGTAGTTTTGTCCAGCTATGAGGTGAATAAATTAGCCTTGTAGCAGGGCTAATTGTGTGAGGGTGAGATGAAACTATAAATACGAGCTATCAGTCATCATTGTTAAGATTGCTAGTGAGGATATTAATGCAGGAGTGACAGAGCTGGGTTTGTCATTGTCATTTCTGGTGCCAATGTCTATGCTGGGTGTTCTATCTGGTTCACTCCTTTCTTTAAACTTTGTAGCAATTTTGATACAACTGAGTGGCTGGCATAGAGATTTTCAGAGAGCATCAAACTCAATCCATCACCATGGTTCTGGAGTCACATTTAGGGCTGACCAGGTGAGAATAACAAGTTGCCTTCTCTGAGAGACATCAGTGAACCAAATGGCTTTTTTGTGACTATCGGTAATAGTAATACGGTTGCCATTAGACTAGTTTAATTACAGCTTGTATTGAAGTCAAATTCCATCAGCTATTATGGTGAGACTCAAGCCATCTGCTGGGATAACTTACATGGAGCTGAAGTCTTCATAAACGATAAGTAACAATTCATACCACCATACACTTCCAAGAACTCTTGAACAACAAGTACATATTAATTTACAGTTAACTAAAGAGCGGATAGTGGATTCCTAAAATAGCACTAGAACAGAAATCTTTAGAACATACGACATAGAATATAGAACAGTATAGTACAGTACAAGCCCTTCGGCCCAAGATGTTGTGCCGAACTTTTACCCTAAACCTAAGGTCTATCTAACCTCCACCGCTGCCTTATACTATCATCCAAATGCCTATCTAATAGTCGCTTAAATACCCCTAATGAAACCAACTCCACTACCGTCCCCAGCAATGCATTCCACGCCCCTACCACTCTGAGTAATAAACCTACCTCTGCTGTCTCCCAGATATGTACCTCCTTTCACTTTAAAACTATGACCCCTCATAAAAGCTACCTCCACTCTAGGAAAAAGTGTCTAGCTGTCTACTCTTTCTATACCTCTGATCATTTTGTACTCCTCTATCAAGTCATCTCTCATCCTTCATCGTTCTGAAGAGAAAAGCCCTGGCTCTCTCATCTTACCTCGTAAGACCTTCCTTCCATTCCAGGCAACGTCCTGGTAAATCTCCGCTGCACTTTTTCTAAAGCTTCCACATCTTTCCTGTAATGAGGTGACCAGAACTGGGCACAATACTCCAGATGTGGCCGAACCAGACTTTTGCACTTTCTCAGTGCTAAAAATATTAAAGCTTGCAACGATAAAAAAGGGCATTAGCTGAAACTTTGAAATTGAAAATGGCATGAGAGGATGAAGTCAGTATTGCAGGGTGACTGCTGTAACAATGTATTCTATACTTTACTGGCAATCCTTGCACTATTCTAAGGACTTCATAAAATGAACTCGCGTACAATCCACTCCAAAAGTTATACAAGGGTAATACAATTTTCATTTTGGACTCGAAACAACACCCATAATGTTTAAACTTTAGATATCACAGAACTGGATTTTGTGGTAATAATTTTTAGTGATGCATTTATAAGCAGCACTTTCATTAATTTTTTTTGTTGATTATGTATATCTCAAGAGCCAGCATGCCATATTCTAATGTTCTCCTTGACTGCATGGAATTCAAATTGAAACTGGAAATATCACTATCTTGTTCTCAAGTTGTCATACATTGATATCATAATACAACTTGTCATTAGCCATTTCAATGCAGCAGTTAATTGTTTTTTTAATTTTAACTCTTGATTTATACTTGCTGTACTTTGATCAGTGTTCCATGTTGGTCAGCAAGTTAATGTCATAATTTGATGTTTGTCTGCAGTGACCCTATTCTTTTTTAATGTGGACTATGCCATATGTAAGTCCTATTGTCACTGTGAAACTTATAACGATATTCATCTGTAACTTGAAAGTGACATTATTCAAAACCAAATAGCATTGAACCTGCTTCAAAACAGAACTAATATAAATGTTGTATAGGTATTTTCAGTTGCTGGTATGGAATTGTATGGCAGCTGGGATGGTCTGAACTGAATTAGTTCATTAGAAAATCACTATATCCTGTGATACGTTCTGATGTCTATACTTTTATTATCTCTCTAAAATAAGTTAACTTTATCCACATTTGTAAGTCTTCATTGTCCATACTTCAACTCATTTTACATATTGTATATTATTAAGCTTGATTCAGGTTTAAATCCATTTGTTTCTACAGTAAACTGCAGTGTGATGATTAGATTAAAACACACCCACACGTTAAGATATACGCTTACACATACTCATCGAGTCATACATTTTGATACTTTAGTTTTGATCTTTTTACATAGAAAGACGCCAACCCGTTTTCACATTAATAGGCTCAAGCAACAAAATAGTATTAGGTCATGTGTATCAAGTGTAATCGGTGAGCCATCAATGTTTCATTATTAATTAAATTCAGCCTCAAGGCTTGCACCTCTCTGTGATAAACTGTAAATGTTTTTCAGAAAGATCCAAGCATTTTAATCAAAACCCATCAAAATCGTTGTGTGTTACTTTGTACTGAATGCATTCTTTTTTGTTCTGCCTATCCATCTCTCTAACCTCTGGCACTCAAAAAATTCTTACAGTACAAATTCTAATTCAAACAACATCAGTTAATCTATTGAAATGCCAGCAAATATATTGAAGGAATATTAAGCATAATCCTTACAAAGTCCAATATGTCAGTCATCATAACAACTATTGTGTTAAATAAACCATTTCAAAAAATTATTATTGGTAGAAACCTCTATGCTTCAGTTTTTCACAGCATCTATTAAATTTGTGTTCCAGAGACCTGAGCTAAAGCAAATGATATAAGTGATTTTTTTTTAATTTAGTTGTTCAAAGTATGAGCAAACAGTGGGTTGCAATTTGTATTCAAAATGGCTTTTAACATAGAATATATTCTGTGCAATTCCACAATTATTTTATAACAGTACACTGTGCTTTGGTATAAAAGCAAAATGCTGTAGAAGCTGGAAATCTAAAATTACAAACTGAAAATTCTGGAGGTACTGAGCAGGTCAGTCTGCCACTGTAGAAAAAGAGAAACAGAGTTAGTTAATGGTTCAATTGATGATTTTAGTTCATTTAGTAATTGCCCCTGAAGGTACCCTTAAGAGTCATAGAGCCATAGAGTTGTACAGCACAGAAACAGACCCTTTGGTCCAACACGTCCATGCCGACCTGATATCCTAAATTAATTTTGTCTAATTTGCCAGCATTTTGCCCATATCCCTCGAAACCCTTTCTATTTTAATACCCATCCAGATGCTTTTTAAATGTTGTTTTTGTACCAGCTTCACCTTAAACAAATGCCTCCTAGTTTTGGACTCCCCCAGCCTGGGAAAAAGGCCTTCCCATCAACCCTATCCATGGCCCTCACAGTTTTATAAATCTCCATAAGGCCACCCCTCAGCCTCTGATGCTCCAGGGAAAGTAGCCCCAGCCTACATAGCCTCTCCCTTTAGCTCAAACCCCCCAACCCCAGCAACATCCTTATAAATCTTTTCTGAACCCTTTCAAGTTGCATACCATCCTTCTGTAACAGGGAGACTGGAATTGGACACAGTATTCAAAATGTGACCTAACCAATGTCCTGTACAGCTACAAACATGACCTCCCAACTCCTATACTCATTGCACTGACCAATAAAAGTAAGCATACCAAATGCCTTCTTCACTATCCTCACTGGCTATGAAGTGTTAACTATGTTTCCTGTCTGCTGATGCTCCCAGACCTACTGAGTTTCTCCAGCACTCTGTTTTTATTTCATATTTTCCAACTATCACAAACATCTCACTTTATGTTTGGTATGACTCCATCCAACAGAGAATTTGTTCCACCTGATTCCCATTTTTGCTAGGGCTGTTGGATGCTATGCACAAGTTAATTTCTATTTTGATGCCAATAGTAGTCACCTCATATCCACAGTTCAGCCCTTTTGGCCCTGGCTAAACCAAGGCTGTAAAGGATCTGAGTGGTCTTGGTGGAACAGAAACAGAGGGATAATGAGCAGGTACTGCTTGATCACACTGTCAACCAAGTCTTCCATCACTTTGATTGAGAGCAGATTGTGATAATGGCACATAATAAGTGCTATAATGCTTTGGAAATTTGGATTTTGAAGTAGAGACAAGATAGATTTGTGCTTTCATTTCTGTGACAATATATTATTGGTAACATTTAGAAAGTTGTTCCAAACAATGAAAAATTTCCAAGATAGAAGGTGTCTCAAGTTCCTAGTAGGATGCTTGTGGAGTAAATTGATGAATTGCTTACAGTATTGAAATTTTAGGACATATGGAGAAAACAGTCCTGGGAGAGTTCACGTTTCAGCTCAAAAAAAAAAATAGTTTTTCAGTTCAGGGCAAGCTTCATGCAAGCAATAGGACAAGCTAGTTTGTGAAGTCTCCAAACTGTGAGATTTTGTTTAAAAACGTTCAAGCTCTCAGAACACGATCAAGGTTTAGATCAGAACTGGAAAGAGTCAGTTAAAATAAGAAATCAAAGAAATCAGAAACAAGTGGTAGTGCACTGGGCTTGAGTATTGTTAGAGGATTTTGCATGGAATAATGTTGAATCTTCCTTTATTGCTGACTGGATTAAGATTTCTCTTAGTTGTTTTACATGTAATTGCTTTACTTGCTTTTTTTTAATTTTATGAAATATTCTTGTGTTATTTTGTTAAGGAACATATGTTCAGTTACCAACCACCACTGTAGCCAAACTGAAAATAAATCTCATGACCTATCAGGCCAGGTTTCATTCTGAGATGTGACTTGTCCAGTATCACCATCAGCTGGGACCGTGCCATAATCGATACAAAAGTAAATAGCTGGATTGGATTTGTCCTGCTTTTAGTGAACAGGACATACCTTAGTGATCTTTTGCATGGTTGGGCAAGTACCAATATTTTAACCACACAGGAACAACTTGCTTAGGGGTGTGACTGGTTCTGGAGCATGAGCCAGGATATTGTCAGCTTTTGCATAATATAGTGCCTTCGCAGGTTTTTTGATATCATGTGAAGCGAATTGAACTGGGTAAAGACTGAGATCTGTGATGCTGTAGACTTCGGGCAGAGCCAAGGTAAGTTATACTCTGGGCACTTTTAAGTAAAGATGGACATGAATGTTTCAGCCTTGACTTCTGCAGTGATATGCTGGGCTCCCCCATTATCGAGAGTGAGGAGCTTCCTCCTCCATCAATTATTAACCACCATTCCCGACTGGGTGCAACTGGACTGCAGAGCTTAGATCTGAAGCACTGATCTGTGGGATTACTTATCCATATCTAATGCACGTTGCTTCTGCTGATTTCAGAACAACTTTCATGCCATTGTAACCTCATTCAGTTGCCTCTTCAGCTTGCCTGGTGTTGATCCTGCCATGCCCTCCTGCATTCTTCATTGTTGAATTCCTGGCTTAATGAAAATGCTGGAGTCAGGACATGCCAAATCTGGAACTTATAAATTTTAGTTGAGTACAATTCTACTGATACAGATGATCCGCAATGCCTGATGGATGTCTAGTTTTAAGTTGCTAGGACTCTTCAAGGTCTGTTCCATATAGCACAGTGGTACTGCCACACAACACAATGGAGGCTATCTGGTGGTCATTCCTACCAATGGTGTGATGGACAAATGCAGCTGCAACTGGGAGATGGGTGAGGATGAGATTGAGCAGGTTTTTCCATCTTGTTTGTTCCATCTCCACCTGTTGCTGACCTAGACTAGCAGCTTTGTCCTTCAGGAGTCAACCAGTTTGGGTCTCCTCCAGTTTTTGTTTTCATCCTCCACACAGATTACATTCTGTTGCTTGCTACCTTCTGCTGGTTCAAAGTGGCATTCAACACAGAGAAAAACTGATTGAGCAACTGAGGTTGGTGGGGCGGGGTCGGAGGTGGGGGTAGGTTGTAATCAGCAAGGAATTTCTTTGTCCACATTTGGCCTGAAGCTATGAGACTTCATGGGGTCCAAAGTCAATATTAAGGGCTCTTAGGGCAATATACTTTCACCCAACTGTATAACATTATGCTGTTGCCTATGGTGGGTCAGAGATTCACAGGGATTTTGATGGTGGTGTCTATGGCACTAAGTCTGATTCCATAAGTATGCTGATGTCAAGCTGTTGTTTGACTAATCTAGGACGGGTCTCCCAGTTTTGACTCAAGCTCCCGGATGTTAATAGGATTGACTTTGTATCTTCAGCAGGGTTGGGTTTACTGTTGTCATTTCAGTTAGATTATATTCAATTTGTATCCTAACTCCATCCACTCAACTTATCTCCATATTTCTTAAATATCTACAACAAGCAAAATGTTATCACTTTCAGATTTAAAATTATCAACCAAGCTTGCATCTACATCTACCATCCTTTATGGGAGGTGAATTATCCTAATTACTTTCCTGAACAGTCTTCCTTGAATTTAAATCTATATCACCTTGACCTAAACTTACCCAACCATTTTCAAATCCTAAAAATCTCAATCATGCCATGCCTTGATATTTATCTTCTTGGAAATGTAAACTATTTTATGTAATCTCTCCTCAGCCCTGGTAAAATTCCACTGAAACTACACTTCTTCTCTTCCGAGGCTAATATTTCCTTTCTGAGGTGCAAATTCTTCACACATCAGCTCAGACTGGAGATTGTCTAATCAGGGATCTGTATAGCTGTAGCAAACCTTCCTCCACTTTATGTTCAAGTTATAAAGGCTAAAGTCCCATTAGCTCTTTTGATTAATTTTATATTTTCCAATTACAATTTAGAGATCTTTCTTCAAGAACCGCTGAAACCCTTTGGAACCAGCTTTACAAAAAATATCCGAAGCTATACATTTTTGGTCCATGATGAATGACCGCAGAGCTACGGTGGGTTGAGGGTCATTTTCTTATCCCTTGTCCTGCTGTGTGCAGATGAAATTATCTTTTTTATTGTGAAAATATACTTTATTCATAAAAAAGGTACTAAAATCTTTCAAGATGGCAACAGAGTAGGGAGGCTGAGCCCAAAGTTCTTCCACTCCCATTGGCTTTCTTTCTCTTTTTGTCTTCTTTTTACTTTAATTCGTTTTTCTTTTGTTCGTTTTCATTTTTCTTTTAAGCCTGAAGAGTGATGGGTGAAGGACGAGGCTTCTGGCAGCAACACAGCAGGAACACCAGGATGAGATGGACATGGCTCCAACACAGCCCAGAGTCTCCTAGTGAGCAAGGAACATGCCCTGGGCTGACACCCCCAGCCCGGACCTGTAGATTATATTGAGCATCCAGGTCCGCAGGGAAGCATGTGAAGGAGGAGAAAGGCGTGGAGGTCTCATCATGGTGTAGAGGCCTTCTTCATCTTCGATAGGTATTCCAGCAGCCCGGCAGGCAGGTGTGGTGGCCTTGGCCTGGCATGTAGTCTTCTTCAGAACAGGCTTCTAGTTCAGTGTTTGAGCAGCCCAGTATGTCAGTCACATCCTAGCTGTATCTTCAGGGTGTTCCTTCATTCCTTAAATCAAGCTTGCCCTGAAATAATTCCACAGATGCTAGTACCCCATCACCTAGTCATCCTGCATTTACATGTGGAGAGCCCTTGTCTCTGATCCAGCTTCCTCAGAGTCAGGTCTCAGAGTGAGCAGGATGTCAGATAAGCCTTTCCTTATCCGTCAGCCAGGTCTCCCTGATTGGACTAGGTTAGCAGCCTCAATCGGGGAACTCATATTCTACAAGTTTCACCTCGAGGCTGACCTCATTACAATTATTGCATCCCCAAGCCCAGGAGCCATTAACTGAACTGTGATGAACTTTGTCTTAATTTTGTTTTATCATTAGGTATCACTTCTGTCATTCATGTAGGCACTGCGTGGGGTGACTTTAAAATTTTTTCACTGTATTTTTCACAAGAAATTAATTTCTGTTCTGTTCTACTCAATTGTTATGAAATAAATCACCTCAATTCTGCAAATTAATGTAATCTAAAATTGGTCTGATCTTCCAATTTGGGTCAGTATTCGTGTTCCTGACCCAGATCCTATAAACATTGTCCATTTACCTTCCGTAAGGATTTTCTAAGCTTGACTTCCGATGATGGATCTAACTCAATTCAACTGTTGCAGTAAACTTAATAGACAGCATCAGGGTGATCCTTCACAGAAACCAGATACATTTGTTACAGCCCTCGCTGTAGTATTCCAGTAAATAAACAAAATTGAAAGATCCCAAAGCTTAACTTACAAGCTTAGAACATGGATCGGCTCTGGGGACTGAGATAATACAGCTGTAAGAGAAACATGGCTGACAGAAGGGCAGGACTGGCAACTCAATGTTCCAGGATACAGAAGCTACAGGTGTGGCAGAAGTACAAATAAGCAAGGAGGGGAATTGCACTTTTGACGAGGAAGGACATAACAACAGTGTTTAGAGAGGATATTCTGAAGAATTGACCAATTGCTGATGAAGGGTCTAGGCCCGAAACATCAGCTTTTGTGCTCCTAAGATACTGCTTGGCCTGCTGTGTTCATCCAGCTCCACACTTTGTTATCTCGGACTCTCCAGCATCTGCTATTCCCATTATCCATTGAGTGTTCAAATGTTTGTTGATCCTGCTCTTCAGTATTGTCTCCATTAACTTGCCTACCACTGATTATAGGCTCACTGGCCTGTAGTTCATCCAGCTCCACACTTTGTTATTTTGGATAATCAAGATCTGATTAGGCATAGTCAGCATGGATTTGTGCATGGGAAGTCATGTCTGACAGATCTTTTAGACTTTTTTGAAGAGGTAACCAAGAGGATAGATGAGAGGAGGGCGGTGGATGTTGTCTGCACGGACTTTAGTAAGGTCTCCCAAATATTCCACATGGCAGGCTAGTCATGAAAGTTAAGTTGCATGTGATCCAGGGAGAGCTAGCTAATAAGATTCAAAATTGGCTCAATGATAGGACACAGAGGGTGCTGCTTGAAGGGCGTTTCTTGAACTGGAGTCCTGTGACTAGTTGTATGCCACAGGTGTTGATATTGGAATCTTGGTTGACTGTTATTTACATAAATGATCTGGATGTGAATATACAATCTCGTAAGTAAGTTAGTTTGCGGATGATACAAAATTAGGAGGTATCATTGATAGCAAAGAAGGTTATCAAAAATTACAGAGGGATCTTGATCAAATGGGGAAGTGGGCGACAATTGGCAAATGTGATTCAGTGTAGATAGCTGTAAGGTGTTGCTCTGTGGAAAGTCAAACCAAGGTAGGACTTATACAGTAAATGGTAAGGCCCTGAGGAGTGTTGTGGAACAGAGGGACCTCTGAGTACAAATACATAGTTCATTGAAAGCAGCATCACAGGTGGATAGGGTGATGAAGAAAGCATTTAGCATGCTGGCCTTCATTGGTCAAGGCATTGAGTCTCGGAGTTGAGATGTTATGTTACAGTTGTATAAGTCATTGGTGAAGCCATGCTTGGAGTATTGTGTACAGTTTTGGTCACCCTGTTATCAGAAAGACATGGTTAAACTGGAAAGTGTGCAAAGAAGATTTATGAGGATGTTGCCTGAGTTATAGGGAGAGGTTGGCCAGGATAGGACTTTATTCCTTGGAATGTAGGACAATGAGGGGTAATTCTATTGAGGTCTATTATACCATGAGGGGCATGGATAGGATGAAGGCATATTTCTTTTCCCCAGGGATGGGGAATTGAAAACTAGAGGGCATAGGTTTAAGGTGAGAGGGATAGATTTATGAAGGGCATGAGGGGCAACTTCTTCATGCAAAGAGTAATGCGTATATGGAAGGGGCTGCCAGAGAAAGTACTTGAGGCAGGTACAATAGAAGCATTTAAAAAAAAAATTTGGATAGATGCATGGATGGGTAGGTTTTAGAGGGATATGGACCAAATGCAGGCAATTGGAACTAGCTGAGTGGGCACTGTGGTTAGCATGGAGCAGTTTGGGCTGAAAGGCCTGTTTCCATGTTGTATTACTCTATGATTCTATGACTAAGCTGTTGAGAGGTGATAAGTGTAAGGTAAATGGGTAAAGAGATAAGATGCACGTGGTTGAGGGGCTGGGTGACAAATAAGCGGGTGAGAATTAGCATGGGAATGGAATGATGAGCTCAGGTCAGTGTGCATCAGGTCTCATGAGACTGGGGAAAGTGGGGAGGAGTGGTGTGCCAGGCATTTATGAGGGAAGACATGATTCCAGGGTGTGAGAATGTATGGTAATGGGATGAAGTGGGTACTGGGAGGATTTGATATATGTCAGTGGATCAGGATGTTAGGTTTCAGTATTTGGCGCATCATTAATATAGTTACATGCGAGTTCGACCAGGTTTTAACTATCTAATATTACCCGCAGGCTATCTAAATAGTTTGGCCCTCCAAAATCTCTGATTCCAGCTCAGAATTAAAGAAGTTTTCAGAATATTCCAGACACTGGGTAATTGACCAACTGAAATTTAAATCCTCCCACGATCCCCATGTAGTTGGTACACTGGAACTGCTGAGGAGTACATCTGGATTCCAACTATCCTAACACAGGAAGATTTGGATCAATGTTTCCTTGTAACTTTATATGTCCTGTGCAATATTTACTAAGCCTCCAATCTTTAAATAATCAGAGATCTGGGATATATGGCTCTCTCTTATTCTCTGCATTTCATTAATAACTGAAGTGAACATTTGAGGTCACAAAACTGATACTTTTGGGATGCCACTGGTTATTTCTTTTCAATTTGATCATATTCCTTGCAGTCTCACTCTTTTAATGCTGAACCAATCTCTTAGCCAAGTTAATAATTTGCCTTCAATTTCACAAGATTTAATTTTAGCTACTGTCCTATGTGAAACCTTATCAATTATATTCTGTAGGTCCGTGGCAACTCTATTTATAGACAAAGCCCTACCTGCTGCTTTAGCTATTTCCTCAAAATAAATCAATTTGATTGACACATACACACCTTGAGAGCCAATTGCAATGGCAGACGCTGCAAACTACACAGCAATGAATTGACAATCTGCTACTGGATCTTAACTGGATAGCGACAACAATATCAAATAGCATACTTTGATAGATCTAACAATTGAATCAGTATCCCATCCTACAGATGTGATAGAAGTTTTCAATTAGACCATTGGCTATCAAAATGTTATAAACTAAAAGATTTTTTATAAAATGAGAAAATGAAGATAAACATGAACTAATGCTTTCCAAGCTATCATTGTATTACGGAAAGTGTAAAATTTCAAAGGAGTAATCAAAAGAAACAGAATTAATCGCTGGTCATTTTTATCTAAACAAATGAGCTAACACACTGTAACAGCACACACAAACTGGGGTATGAAGCAGATCAAGAGCCATAGTCATAGCAATAGTCATCTACTGCCACAACAATCTTGCCAATTATTCATATCAGGAGACTTTACAGTGTATTGAAATCATTCGCCTTTAATCCATTACAACAAAATAAATCTATTGCTATAAGCAGAATTCAGTTCCTGACTACTGCAGTCATAGCAATATACAGAAAAGTAATTGCATTTCCCGTAGTAACTTCTCATTACGATTTTCAGCCAGTGGCAGCAGTTCCAATTCATTTTTTCTTGTAGTTGTTGAGTTGTTGATCTGTATAAAAACTAAAATATTTCTCTGAAAAATCATTCACGGTGCATGTATTTGATGAACAATGTAGCCGTGTATAATTAGCTTTATCCAGCAAGTCCTGTTATTAATAGGCAAAACAGTAAACCCACTAGATTATCCAGACGAGAGTGATGGAAAAGGTAAAAGTTTTTCTAGTTTAGTTTACTGTAAAGAAAGATCTCTGGCTTTACTCAACAAAACTTGCTTTTATTTTTAAACTCCAATGTTTCAAAAAGTGTGAAGTACTGTCAGAACTCCTTATTGAACAGAATGGGAGTATCATGGTGACTCAGCATTCCCTTTTGGTTCCAAATTCTTGTGTCAAAGTCAAATTACATTAAAGAGAAACTGAATTATACCATTGCACTGTAAGAAAGAAATTGAATAGCCAATGAAAATAGACAAAAGGATTGTAGTACTTAATTAAATTCATACTGACTGCTCCGTTAATTTTTTTTTTCTGCGGCAGGCATGACCCATACTGGTTACTGAGTGTACACCTTAGCAGGATGCTTGATAGCTTCAGGTTAAAATGTTAGCTTAAACCTTTTAAACAGATGACGCATTGTGATTGCAAGTAATGGTGATCTAGTTGCCCAAAGCTAGTCTGGGTTGTTACATTGCATGTATTGGCTGAACACATAACAGGCCAGACAACAATGTTCACAGATATTGCACGAGGGACTGTGGTGGAAAAGTTGGAAAGAAGGAATAACATTTGCATTCATAGTGGACAGCAGGCTTTGCTCCAGATATATGCTCAGGTAGCAGTGGGACAAAGTAGCGAGGAGGATCGTTGCCAGGAGTACAGTTCCAAAAATCTGGATGCAGTGCAGAAAGAAGTGAAACAACTTGACACAAGTTATCAAGATGTAGGAGTTTATCTCCAAACGGCATATTCACAATTATTTCTCAATACGACAAATTCTGATAATCAACTCTCCATTATTGACAATATTCTATGTCATGTTCCATCTGAGTTTGATTTTGTTTTCAGGAGGGAGAAAGATATAGTTCTTAGGGTTCAAAGGATATGGGGAGAAACCAAGAACAGGATACGAAGTCAGATTATCAGACATGATTATATTGAATGGCAGAGCCTGCTTGAAGGGCAAAATGGCCTATTCCTGTCCCATTTTCTGTTTCTTTGACCAGCAATATCTGTAAATGAGCATTAATTCCTAAAATTCATGTATTTGACTTTACACTCACACCTAGCACTGTTGGCAAGTTTTACTCACAATCTACGGCTCACACAAGTTGGTAGCTATTTCAAACATGACAGCCATATGGCATGACGTCCACTGACACACTTCTCTCTTTCTGGCAGGAGAAAGTGAAACACAGCTGCAGGAAAGAACTGGAAGAGACAAAATTGGGATGGATATTTGAACTCCACAAGGAAGATGCATTGCTGGACATCAGTGGAAGTGGCTCATCTGAGATTTCACTTTTGCTCCTGCTACTGGAAGGATCAATGATGAGGACATCTGCACAATTTCTCTCTCCCATTTCTGCCTCATGTGACAATTTTTCTGAGTCAGAAGTTGCAGATAGTAGAAGATCAGAGAGCTGAAATGTATTAACTCTGCTTCTCTCTCCTGTTGAGTATTCACAGCAGTTACTCCTTTTATTTTGTATTTATAATATCTGCAGTATTTTCAGTTGGAGCAATGTTTCTGCTTGTTTTGTCAAGATTTTCTTCCTTTTACTAAGGAAGCAGGATAAGTCAGATATGTCTGTAATCTTATTTACACTTATTAAGCTGAGAAATATGAACAATTTTAACTGGATTCCAGTTGATTCTCAAAGTACTGCTAATAGCTAACTAAATGTAGTGAACTGGAACATACAAAGTTAGTAGCAAGTGATAACATTTGCAGTTACTGCCAGAGAATTGCTTGGAATGTGTTAGTCTTTAAGTTATTTGTTCAACTATCCTTGTCTCAATGACTTTTGGTTTCTTTCATTGCCAACTGGTTTCTAAAGAAATAGGAATAGAAGCAGGCCACCAGCCCCTCAAGTTTGCTGCACCATTCAATGTGGTCATTGTTGATCTGTGAACAAACTCCATAAACCCAATTTTTTCCATATTCCATAATAGCCCGTGGCAAGTAACATTTGTGTCACACAAATGCCAGGCTATGGCCATCACCAATAAGTGACAACCTAACCATTTCCCTTGCCATTCAGTGGTGTTACTATCATTAAGTTCCTCATTATTAACATCCTGAGCATTACCTTTGGCCAGAAACTCAACCAGACTCACCACATAAACACAGTGTCTACAACAGCAGGTCAGTGGCTAGGAATATTGTGTGAGTAACTCATCTCCTGGCTTGCCAGAGCCTGTCCACCATCTACAGGGCACAAGTCAGGAGTGTGAAGGAATATTTACCACTTGCCAGGATGAGTGCAGATCCAACAACATTCTAGAAGCTTAACACCATTCAAAACCAAGCAGCCCGCTTGTTTGGCACCAAATCCACGAGCATCCATTCCCTCCACCACCAACACTCAAGAACAGCAGTGTGTGCTATCTACTGAGATGTACTACATTAGTTCACCGAAGACCGTCAGACAGTACTTTCCAAACACATGACCACTTCCATCTAGAAGGGCAAGAGTAGCAGATACATCAAAAATGAGCATCTGCAAGTTTCCTTCCAAGACACTTACTGTCCTGACTTGGAAATACATCATCAAAACAGATTCTTGTGGGAAAACAGTAATTATTCATCCAATTAGAGTATCTGCCTAACAACCCTACTCTCCACTCCCTCTCACTCTTTCAGCTTATAAATAGGCAACACCATCTCTGAATCAAAATTAGTTTAATTGGGTTGACTAGCCCAAAATCTTCTACCTCTACTACAAATACAAATACAAAGTAATGAATTAACATGTCATCCACTTTCTTATTTTGTGAGGGACTTGAAAAATATCTTCTGGAAGTCCATTAAATGAAATCCTTAAGCATTCCAATATTCACATCTTTAATCACACATTTAAAAAATTCGATTTGCTTTGCCAAATATTTCTCTGAGCAGCATAACATTTTCTAGGTATTCAGTTATCTTCGACTATAGACACCAGTAGGCTTCCAACAACAAATGTTAAAATAGCATTGATCTATATGCCCTGCTTTTTATCTCTCAACTTTTAAAAATAGAGATATGTAATTTTCCAATCTCAAGAATTGGCTCCTGATTTGAGAAAACTTTGGATGATTGATCTGCAGTTCTATTGGTTTTTATTTGGATGATTATAGTTAAGTTAATTGTAATGTTGTCACTTTTGTTAGATGCCTGTGTTGGAATCAATCAGGTCATGGGAGTTTATCATTCTTCAGTACAAATGTTCTCTTCTTACTGTTACCTGCATGCATCATTTGTAACAAATCCCCAACTCTGATTAAAAATCAGTTTCCTTGAGTTATCTAGTCTGCAATCTTCTACCTCTATTGAAAATATAGACACAAAGTAATGAACGAACATGTTCTGCACTTCCTTATTTTCATTTACAATATCATCGTCTTTGTTTTTAAGGGTCTCCTTTCTTCTTGACCCACTTCTTTCTCCTAATATTGAAGAAAATATTGATTTCTGTGCAGGGAAATAGAATGTGTTATTTAACTATCTCCATAGCATATAGCCAAAACAAAGTAACTGACTGCAACTATTAATTCAGAAAAATTCTAACAGCTACACTTACTTGAGGCATATCAATTTTTAATTCAGAATTAATGCCCTCTAGTCCAGCAGTCTGTTAACTTATCCAATTGCTTCCACATTACCCAGACTTTCCCTACTTTTAAAAGCTCAAAACACTTTTTCTGGAACTATTCCATTTGAACAAGAATAATTTTATTACCTTAACTTCATGTGTTGATAGTCTGAGAGCTCAAATTACCTTGTTTATTCTTTTTCAGAATCATCTACAGTGTACCAATGTTCATTTGAGGATAAGATGCACAAACCTGCAGACAGATTTCCAAATATTGCCTTATTCATGAATTATACAAGGTTAATATCAGTTGCTTTGACTTATAGTTGATAGTTCTTGAGAAATATTTAGTAGCTGATCTACTTTATGACAATAATCTAGACGTGACAGAGTAAATTCAATAAATGCTCATTCATTATATCCACCTAATTTTTCCATTGTCATGGCCACCATTCATCATACCTGCCATTTACTTTGCACTATCTATGATCAGAAAACTTTGCACTGATGTTTTATTTTGATTATTTTCCATGCTTCCCATTTTATTTAGTTTAGTTTTTGTGACTTTCATGCGATATATGTTAATGTCAATCTAGCCCACTAAAATTTGATGAGAGAACTAAATGTAATCTCTCCAAATGAGATAATATGGCAAGTAAAATAACCAAATAGCTTGTTAGTGATCAGAGATAATGGGAACCGCAGATGCTGGAGAATCCAAGATAACAAAGTGTGGGGCTGGATGAACACAGCAGGCCAAGCAGCATCTTAGGACCATAAAAACTTTTGAGCTCCTAAGATGCTGCTTGGCCTGCTGTGTTCATCCAGCCCCACACTTTGTTATCTCAAATAGTTTGTTTCTGCCTTCAGTCGAGAGGATACAAAGAAATTCCAGAAATAACTGTCAAACAGGAATTGGAAAGAAGAGCAGAACTTCATGAACTTATAATCTCCAAGAAGGGGCACAAACCGAACTAATGATACTGCAGTATAATATGTCTTCTGGACCAGATGAATTTCAACCTTTGGGGTTAAAAGAGGTGGTTAATGGGGCAGATGATACATTGGTGACAAGTTCCAAAATTCGCTACATTCAGGAAAGGTTCTATCAGAATAGAAAGGAGCAAAATTAAGCCCTCCATTGAAGAGGGGAAGGAGGTGGAAAATGGGAAACTATAGGATAATTAGTTTAGAGACAGTAAGGATTACAGATGCCAGAAGCTGGAGTCAATAACTGCAGAGCTGGAAAAGCACAGTTGGTCAGGCAGCATCTGAGGAGCGGGAAAGTCAACATTTCAGGCCAAAACCCCGAAACGTTGATAATCCTGCTCCTTGGATGCTCTCTGACCGGCCAGGCTAGTTAGCTTGACATCCATTGTGGGGAAGTTTTTGGAATCAATCATAAAGGATGTTTTACATGGACATTTAAAAAAAAAACTCAAGGGATTCAGGAAGAGTCAGCATGATTTTGTGAAGAACAAATCAATTTTAATTAATTCATTAGACATCCTCAAATGAGTAACATGAGCTATAGATAAAAGAGAGCGAGTGGATGTATCATATTTAGATTTCCAGAAAACATTTGATTAGGTGCAACATCAAAGGTTATTGCACAAAATATAACCTTACGTGTAAGTGTTAAAGTAATCAAATGTATAAAAAATTAGCTGGGTGACAGAAATCAAAGCATGTATAAATGGTTCTTTGTCTGATTCACAGAACATGATGAGTGGAGTCCTGTAGTGGTCTCTGTCTGGCCTCAACATTTTATAATTTTCATCAGTGACTTAGATGAAGGTGGCAAAGAGACGGTTGTTACATTTGCAAATGACACAAAGATGGGTAGGAATGATTGCTGAGAAGAAGGCAGAAGGGGTTTGCAACAGCATACGGATAGATTGAGTTAGTGGGGAAAAATATCTGGTAAATGGAGTGTATTGTGGGAAAACGTGAAGTTATTCACTTTGTAGGAATAATGAAAAGGCAACAAAGTTTTCCATTCAGATGGAGAATAACTGCAGCATTCTGAGGTGCAGAATGGTTTCGATGCGGAGGTGCATGAATCCAAAGTATTAGTATGCGGGGGTAATGGGAACTGCAGATGCTGGAGAATCAAAGACAACAAAATGTGAGGCTGGATGAACACAGCAGGCCAAGCAGCATCTCAGGAGCACAAAAGCTGACGTTTCGGGCCTAGACCCTTCATCAGAGAGGGGGATGGGGGGAGGGAACTGGAATAAATAGGGAGAGAGGGGGAGGCGGACCGAAGATGGAGAGAAAAGAAGATAGGTGGAGAGAGTATAGGTGGGGAGGTAGGGAGGGGATAGGTCAGTCCAGGGAAGACGGACAGGTCGAGGAGGTGGGATGAGGTTAGTAGGTAGGAAATGGAGGTGCGGCTTGGGGTGGGAGGAAGGGATGGGTGAGAGGAAGAACAGGTTAGGGAGGCGGAGACAGGTTGGACTGGTTTTGGGATGCAGTGGGTGGAGTGGAAGAGCTGGGCTGGTTGTGTGGTGCAGTGGGGGGAGGGGATGAACTGGGCTGGTTTAGGGATGCAGTTGGGGAAGGGGAGATTTTGAAGCTGGTGAAGTCCACATTGATACCATTAGGCTGCAGGGTTCCCAGGCGGAATATGAGTTGCTGTTCCTGCAATCTTCGGGTGGCATCATTGTGGCACTGCAGGAGGTCCATGATGGACATGTCATCTAAAGAATGGGAGGGGGAGTGGAAATGGTTTGCGACTGGGAGGTGCAGTAGTTTGTTGCGAATTGAGTGGAGGTGTTCTGCAAAGCGGTCTCCAAGCCTCCGCTTGGTTTCCCCAATGTAGAGGAAGCCACACCGGGTACAGTGGATGCAGTACACCACATTGGCAGATGTGCAGGTGAACCTCTGCTTAATGTGGAATGTCATCTTGGGGCCTGGGATAGGGGTGAGGGGGGAGGTGTGGGGGCAAGTGTAGCATTTCCTGCGGTTGCAGGGGAAGGTGCCGGGTGTGGTGGGGTTGGAGGGCAGTGTGGAGCGAACAAGGGAGTCACGGAGAGAGTGGTCTCTCCAGAAAGCAGACAGGGATGGGGATGGAAAAATGTCTTGGGTGTTGGGGTCGGATTGTAGATGGCGGAAGTGTCGGAGAATGATGCGTTGTATCTAGAGGTTGGTGGGGTGGTGTGAGAGAACGAGGGGGATCCTCTTTGGGCAGTTGTGGCGGGGGCGGGGTGTGAGGGACGTGTTGCGGGAAATACGGGAGACGCGGTCGAGGGCGTTCTCGATCACTGTGGGGGGAAAGTTGCGGTCCTTGAAGAATTTGGACATCTGGGATGTGCGGGAGTGGAATGTCTTGTCGTGGGAGCAGATGCGGCGGAGGTGGAGGAATTGGGAATAGGGGATGGAATTTTTGCAGGAGCGTGGGTGGGAGGAGGTGTATTCTAGGTAGCTGTGGGAGTCGGTGGGCTTGAAATGGACATCAGTTACAAGCTGGTTGCCTGAGATGGAGACTGAGAGGTCCAGGAAGGTGAGGGATGTGCTGGAGATGGCCCAGGTGAACTGAAGTTTGGGGTGGAAGGTGTTGGTGAAGTGGATGAACTGTTCGAGCTCCTCTGGGGAGCAAGAGGCGGCGCTGATACAGTCATCAATGTACCGGAGGAAGAGGTGGGGTTTGGGGCCTGTGTAGGTGCAGAAGAGGGACTGTTCCACGTAACCTACAAAGAGGCAGGCATAGCTGGGGCCCATGCGGGTGCCCATGGCCACCCCCTTAGTCTGTAGGAAGTGGGAGGAGTCAAAAGAGAAGTTGTTGAGGGTGAGGACGAGTTCGGCTAGGCGGATGAGGGTGTCGGTGGAGGGGGACTGGTCGGGCCTGCGGGACAGGATGAAGCGGAGGGCCTTGAGGCCATCTGCATGCGGAATGCAGGTGTATAGGGACTGGACGTCCATGGTGAAGATGAGGTGTTGGGGGCCACGGAATTGGAAGTCCTGGAGGAGGTGGAGGGTGTGGGTGGTGTCACGGACGTAGGTGGGGAGTTCCTGGACCAAGGGGGAGAAAATGGAGTCCAGATAGGTGGAGATGAGTTCGGTGGGGCAGGAGCAGGCTGAGACGATTGGTCGACCGGGGCAGGCAGGTTTGTGGATTTTGGGAAGGAGATAGAAACGGGCCGTGCGGGGTTGGGGAACAATGAGGCCTCTCCGTGACTCTCTTGTTCGCTCCACACTGCCCTCCAACCCCACCGCACCCGGCACCTTCCCCTGCAACCGCAGGAAATGCTACACTTGCCCCCACACCTCCCCCCTCACCCCTATCTCAGGCCCCAAGATGACATTCCACATTAAGCAGAGGTTCACCTGCACATCTGCCAATGTGGTATACTGCATCCACTGTACCCAATGTGGCTTCCTCTACATTGGGGAAACCAAGCGGAGGCTTGGAGACCACTTTATAGAACACCTCCACTCAATTCGCAACAAACTACTGCACCTCCCAGTCACAAACCATTTCCACTCCCCCTCCCATTCTTTAGATGACATGTCCATTATGGGCCTCATGCAGTGCCACAATGATGCCACCCGAAGGTTGCAGGAACAGCAACTCATATTCCGCCTGGGAACCCTGCAGCCTAATGGTATCAATGAGGACTTCACCAGTTTCAAAATCTCCCCTTCCCCAACTGCATCCCTAAACCAGCCCAGTTCGTCCCCATCCCCCACTGCACCACACAACTAGCCCAGCTCTTCCACTCCACCCACTGCATCCCAAAACCAGTCCAACCTGTCTCCGCCTCCCTAACCAGTTCTTCCTCTCACCCATCCCTTCCTCCCACCCCAAGCCGCACCCCCATCTACCTACTAACCACATCCCACCTCCTTGACCTGTCAGTCTTCCCTGGACTGACCTATCCCCTCCCTACCTCCCCACCTATACTCTCTCCACCTATCTTCTTTTCACTCCATCTTCGGTCCGCCTCCCCCTCTCTCCCTATTTATTCCAGAACCCTCACCCCATCCCCCTCTCTGATGAAGGGTCTAGGCCCGAAACATCAGCTTTTGTGCTCCTGAGATGCTGCTTGGCCTGCTGTGTTCATCCAGCCTCACATTTTGTTGTATTAGTATGCAGGGACAGGATATAGTCAAAAAGACTATTAACTTGTACAATAGTACCTTTGAGGAGAATTCTACACTGTTGTATTCATCACATGCATAGTGAAAAAGAAATAGCACAGAAACATGCTGGGTAACAATGAAGAACACAACCTTATTTCAAATTGGTGCAGTAAATTATTCTCTTCAGCAGTATAATATAAATTCATGAGAAACAATTTTAATATATGACATTTTTATATGGATATGATTTGATTAGCCAGACATTATAGAACCACCTTAATATTACCTGCTGCTGACGTTTGAAGGAATGAAAATTGAGCATGGCACTTAATTAATTATGGCTATTTAATATCTAAACTAATGGAGTAATTTTAACTTTAACGCATAATTCTGAGTTGTGATTTTCAGAGAAATAGAGCTTTCTAGTCTTAGAATACATGGTTGGTATCTGATGTTCTATTTTCTTTATATGATTGATAGAATGCTGATGAACACTTGTTATTTTTGAAGGAAGGTAGTAATACAATCCTTCCAGCCAGAAATGGCCTGAAGCATTTAAATTCCTATCTGCTGCATCCCAATAATGTGCGTGAACTCACAATCTCCAGTTTGTCTATTTGTCAAATGAACATCTTTAACTGGCCAATTTAGTGATAATGTGCTTCATTTAATTGACAGTCATGTACCCATGATTTTGTGCTTTAAAAACAGTGAGAGAATGTAGGTTACTTTGTTTTTGAAAAGTGTCAGCGGGAGTGAGGACAGTAGCTTCATAATGAGAAGTATAGAATTTTGTGAGAAGGGTAGCAGACAGCCCTTTTATCCTGGTTCAACCTTTTGAAGATAAAGTAGGTGGTCATAGGAAAACAGGATGGTGACTGGTTGGTATTTCTTCAGTGTTGTTTTTGATTAACCAAATGATTTAAATCTAGGAGAGGTTATAACAGATAAATGTGACCAGTTTAAAAATTTAACTTTTAACATAGTTGATGTCTAAATTAACAAAGTAATGGAATAGAAATGGCTGGACAGGTGCTGTATTGTGGCTGAAATATGTGGGATATGGTGGCCACATCTGCGGTGAAGAATAACTGCTTGAGAAACTCTTCTTCAGAATTGATGAGCTGGAGTGGACATATCAAGAACAAGGAAAAGTAACTGGAAGTTGAGTCAGGAGGTAGTCATGCCCCTTGTGTTGGTTATGACAAATTTGGTACGTGATCAAGAACAGGATGTAATTATAGGTGAGGTAGCTGTTGTAATTTAGCTCTAGAGTGGCCTCAGTCAGTGCCTTTCTCCAATAGGTTTTTTTTAAAGGTTTTGGAGTAGATTTCTACATAAGAACTAGGAGCAAGAGTAGGCTGTCTGGTTGGCCCAGGTTGTGGGTATTGAGGTTGGCTGGCTTGCCAAGCTGGTTCCTTGTTTCTGTGGATGAGGATACAGGTTGCAGGGAGAATGAGCAAATGGTGTTCCAGGTACTGAACATGGTAGTACCCCAATAATCACAACTTTTCAACATGAGAATGGCTAGACAGTAGGAATAAAGGGTCAGTCATTAAGCTATGCTACCACATTATCTCCTATACTATTTGATTTAATAGGTTCTAACCAGCTTACTGTGGGGCATTTTATAACCAAGCAATTAAATGTAAATATACTATGGTTCTTTCTCTATCAATTTTGTTTTGTTACAATTGTTTGAAGATTATTTCCAATTTGCAAATCAATACTGACTGTGCCTAATCAGACCACTTTCAACAAGGTTTTTACCCAACCTTTTTCACAGCCACATACTTAAAGTAGTTTAAGAGAGCTATCACTACCATAATTTTCAAATGCAACTAGGGATGGATAATAAGTACTGCAACACTTGCATTCGATGAGGGGCCTGACTGTGTTTGGTTGTTATTTAAATTCAAGCATCTCTTCAATTATTGGAAAGCTGTTGTTGTTAAACCTGAAGTGGTTCAGAAAAGACTTGCAAGATGTTGCTGTGGTTAGATTTTGAACTACAGGGAGATACCAAATCAGCTGGGACTATGATCCCTAGAGTCGCTCCCTTAGAAGTTTATAAAATCATGAGGCATGTAGATAGGGTGAACAACTAAGGCATTTTCCCCTAGGTTAAGGGAGACCAAAACTAGATGGTGTAAGCTTAAGATGAGAATGGAAAGATTTAAAAGGGGGCCTAAGGGCAACTTTTCCTCAAAGTGGTGTGCGTATGGAATGAACTGCTAACTGAAGTAGAAGAATCTAGTGCAATTGCCATGCTTAAAGCATCTGGAAGGGTACATGACTCGGCAGTTAAGAGATATTTTGGCCTAATATTGGCAAATGGGACTAGACTGTGTTTTTCTTTTTTGATATCTAGTTGGTAGGAACAAGTTGGATCAAAGGGTTTAGTTTTGTGCTATACAACTGACTTCCTGGTGTAAGGCTAACAGGTCTATAGTTGAGTTCTCTGGTCAAGGAATCTTTTTGATAGGTTTTACAGCTATAATTTTGGAAGGGAATACAGAATATTTGCTAAACACTACTTGTTTTATTATTTCCATTTCTGTTTTCCATCCTGAAAGGACAAGAGGGTTGGCAAAATCCCACCATCTAACAGAATATCTAAAATGATGTTTGATAACCACTTTGAGAGCAATGACAAAGATTGATTTATGCAGCATAAAATTTTGCTTTGTCTTCAATATAAATTCACTTTCAACCATAATGAGCCTTGTGGTTTTATATCAAAGTCATAGGGTCATGTAAAATCAGTTGAACCACATATCAAATATGGATCCTTATCATAAATTCTAAGTGGAGACAATGCAGAAACATAATGAGGCTGATATCAGGTATTAAGGGATTTTTTGAGAGAAGAGTTTGAGTAGATTGGACTTATACTTAATAAAGTTGAGTAGAATGAGGGGTGACTTGATAGAAATGTACAAGATTCTTAGGAGCATGGACAGGATAGATAGTGTAAACGTATGGGAGAATCTGGGATCAGAAGACATTGTCCCAAAGTAAAGGTTGCCAGTTAGGACAGGAATGAGAGAACTTTTTTCTCTCAGGATAGTAAATCTATAGAATTCTTTACCATAAATGGCTGTTGAGATCAGTAGTTAATAACACTTCCAGTCTGAGCTAACCATATGTTTAATCAGTAAAGAATTGAGGATTATGGGAAAAGTAGGAAAGTAGATTTAGAGATAATCAGTGATAATGGGAACTGCAGATGCTGGAGAATCCAAGATAATAAAATGTGAGGCTGGATGAACACAGCAGGCCCAGCAGCATCTCAGGAGCACAAAAGCTGATGTTTCGGGCCTAGACCCAAACGTCAGCTTTTGTGCTCCTGAGATGCTGCTGGGCCTGCTGTGTTCATCCAGCCTCACATTTTATTATCTTAGAGATAATCAGATCTGCTTTCACTCCATTTGAGTGATGGACCAGATTTGATGGGTCAAAAGGCTTCTTTCTACTCTTGTTTTATGGTCTTGTATGGAGACCATTTGGCCTTTCAGGTCTGTTTGTTTGGTTCTCTATTGAGCAATGCAGCCAGTCTCCATAGTCCACTATATCCCTCTAGCTCTACAGTCATGCAACTGTTTGGATGGTTTTTGAATGCCAATTAATGCAGAACACATTGAATTGTGGTTCAGGAAGATGCCCATATCAGATGCAAAGTTTGAAGAGCTTGACTCCATTTAAACACTCTAGAAGAGCTACAAAAATAAGAAAAATGTATGCCCGCAGACTCAGGGGGATGGATGTGGTGATTGCAATGTGGTCGGCCAGGTTGACATCACAGAAGTCCTTGATTAGACCAGATTAACGACGTCAATCAGGGAACCCTGGCTGAAAGATATGGAGTGTCAGACATTCTCTCACTGAGAGCTGGATGAGTTTTAAAAACTCTCCACGTGCCAATAAAGGGTGGCTTGGTGACCAGATACCCACCTCTGGAGATATTTTAGTCAGTATCTGACTAGAAACTCTCTGAAGTGGGATTTTCTGTTTGCTGTGGGGCAGAATCTTCATCAAGAAAATTTGTAGCCAGTCAACTGTTAAATTGCTTCACGGTAAAAGGCTAACCAAAGACCAGCATGGAGGTCTCCCTCTACTGTTGCTGCTAGATCTGGGTTTCTCTAGCTTTCTCTACATTTGTTTCAAATTTTTCCAGCATTTGTAGGACTTTCTCTTTGCTAAAGGTCGGCTCACCCTTTCTTAAGTATCAGCTTTGGGTTCACTGACCCCCCCCCCCCCCCCCCCCCCACCCACCACCACCCATTAGCAGGGTTTAATATGACTACCCACATTTCCCTGTAGTCCATCATGCAGTAAAAAAAGTTTTAATATTGGTGAGGAGAATGAAAGAAATGAGCATCTGATGACTGCTGATTCTCTAGTGCCATCTTCCTCTGTAAATAGCCAGATAATGGAGCTACATTCCATACACTTAAGCAATATGAGGAAGTGAATGCTTTTGTGGGAAGTATTCATGTCACTCAATTTTTTTAGATGAAGTAAAACCAAGCATTTTTCAACAAGTTTAAATTGAATTTGATTAACAGACTTGTTAAAAATAATCAAAATTGAGGAGGATAAGACATGAATGACTACTCACTTCCAAGCAAAAGTGGGAGCTGGTTTCACATCTAGTCTTGATGTGTGACCTCAACATTTTTAACACGGTTTCTCTAATTAACTCTGAAGCATAAAAGATATGGACATTTGGTTGATTGTGCCTGCATTACCTTATTCAACAGATAATATGGCAATCCCATTTTCTAAGTACAACCTATCATGGCTAATTTCAGTTTGCAGCTGGTTGAAGAAGCAAATTTTGAGGAAATATTTGAAGTGATGCCGTGCGCTTGGTGGTTTTTTTAAAGTGAATAATGTTTGTTTCACCTATTATGCACCAACTGTTCTAAAACCACAATGGAAAATTTCTAATTAATGCCTCCACTGGAGGTAAGCTACACTCAATATTTAGTGAGGGGGAGTATTCAATTCATTTGGATTTTCATTTTGAATTCACAGGACAAGAGGGTCAGGCCTCTGCAAAGGGAAACCAAATTTCAACATCCTGAAAAGTTCACAAATTTCCTGAAAATGATGAATCCCTCATGACAATGACCTGATAACAATGACCTCTACTGCACAGCTGAGCTGCAACGATGACAGGAAATTTTGGTAGGGCAAGAAATTATATTATCCTGGTGTCTGCTTTGTTCCTTTGCTTGTGATAATCGCACCAGAAATAAGGGCTCCCACTGAGCTGCCATATGGCCCAGTTGTAAAGGCCAGCAAAGCAAGCTACCTTTATTCATGCACATACATTGTCTCATATTTTTATACACTTTCAATGATAAAATAAACCAAATTCCTGGTATTATCCATAAATTGGAATGGGTAACTTTAGTAAACCTTTTTTCAGCCTACTGAATTTGTTTGATTCCTAATTCTATTGATTCTTATACACTAATCCCTGGGACTGACTTTATTTAGTGTGGCAATTTACTACCCAGGGCAAATCACTTCAGAATTTTGAAAAAATAAATTGGGGACCCATCTGCTTGAATGCTTTCCTTTTTCTAAAACTAAGGAGTAAGCCAGGCCAGTGACTGGCAATGGAATCTCTGTCAGCTCAATCTCATGTCCCTACCTCTTTTTTAAGATGACCTAACACATCGTGGCCCATTCAGGCTCTTGACAAATCAGCAGAAGATGCAGTAAATCAAGTGACCTAGTGGTGGATGATGCTGGCCAGAGGTCTGGACCTCTAATGAATATCAATGGACAGTGGGATACAGTGGTTGTTGTTGATACTGCACCTATCTGAAGCTTGGGATTGTTCCTGGATGTAGGCTCATAGATGAGCAATGGTGGAAGGGAGAGGGTTGGGAAGGGGATTAAAGGAAGAGGAACAGGCTGGCTCTCAGTTGGTTCCCTTGTTTCCCAATCCTGGGTGTTCAGCGGGATCAATGGCTTGGAAACGTCACAAGCGACTTTGCATTTCATGCTTGCTGTACCTTAAGCTCCGTACATCCTGCTGGATTACCACCAGGGTTTGTGGGACATAACGCTTTAGGCTGGCATTCTTTGGCCATATAAGGGTTTCAATTGGCCATGTCATCCATACTGTGTCCCGTCATAGCTTGATCAGATTAGTTGAGAAAGAGATACTCTCCTGTCTAATGAAATGCTTTTCCACTTCACCCCATCCCCTGCCTTGCGTCACCACAGCTGAGGGCAGACAAGCCTGGATTTAGACCCTGAAGCAGGCTGCGCCTCACTGACCTATTGCCAAACTGTTGCAATCGGTCTTTGATATCCCTACTTGATCTGATGGTGCAGGGCATATGAGACTGAGATTGCTGCCTAGTTTAAAAATAATATTTATCAGCATTTTAATGTAATTCTTACCAAAACAGTTGAGCTTCAATTTTCAATCTGGAGTCAGGAGCCCAAGAATCAGATCACTACCAGGCAACCAGCCTGAACCAAGTGAGTATCATGGACACCGTGCAATTTTGAGATTGTAAGGTCCTAACTGAGCTGAGAACAACGTTGGTACTCAGTTAGGGTTTTGGGTCCAAGAAGGGGCTGAGAACTAGTTCTGGGCAAAAACATTAAAAGGCCAGTAGGACCCATACCTGCTCTAGGAATGGAGCAGGCAGGACTGGAGAGAGCCAACAGCTGTACAGTGCATATAAGCGTCCAGATTCTCCATTAGACCAGAAGACATAGGAGTGGAAGTAAGGCCATTCGGCCCATCAAGTCCACTCTGCTATTTAAATCATGGCTGATGGGCATTTCAACTCCACTTACCTGCACTCTTCCTGTAGCTCTTGATTCCTTACAAGATCAAGAATTTATCAATCTCTACCATGAAAACACTTAACGTCCCGGCCTCCACTGTGCTCCATGGCAATGAATTCCGCAGGCCCACCAGTCTGGCTGAGGAAATCCTCCTCATTTCCATTCTAACTGACCCCATCTAATTCTAAGGCTGTGCCCACGCGTCCTAGATTCCCCACCTAACGAAAACAACTTGCCGGTGTCCACCCTTTCTGAGACATGCATTATCTTCTAAGTTTCTATTAGATCTCCCCTCTACCTTCTAAACCGTAATGAATACAATCCCAGGGTCCTCAGCCGTTCATTGCACATTAGGCCCACCATTCCAGGGATCATCCGTGTGAATCTCTGCTGGACACGCTCCTGTGCCAGTATGCCCTTCCTGAGGTGTGGGGCCCAAAATTGGACACAGTATTCTAAATGGGGCATCCTTGCTTCTCAACTGATGATACCTTCATGTCACTGCGCCAATATGTGTAATATGAACACCGACACACCAGCAGAGGATGTTATTTTACAAAGCAAGCTCGCACCTGACCTTGCTCACAGACCCAATTGAAAACCCAGCTTCAGTAATAAAAGCAACATTGTAGTTTAATTTTGAAGCTGAAGTAAACACATTCTTTTGAATGTAAAATTTTCAAAGGACTGAGTTTCTCATTGTAAAAATGAAGATGCAAAAGCCTATAGTTTTACGATAACTCTAAAGCCTATACCCTCCTGAATAGAATTTGTTAATGAACTAAAGCTGATCAGATGTTCATGAGTTGAAAAATAGCTTTAATTCCCGCTTTGGTAAAAATATAATAATCCTGTGACATCAAAATAGATTGCCACTCGTTACCATGACCACCAGAGACCAAAATACAGTGTAATTACTGATAACTCTGAACCTTGCCTCCAAGATAATGGCTTAGTGTTTTGAACACACAAAATAACCTTATCCAAGGCAACTGGAGACTTAAAGTTCACACCGACAATGTTTGGCGAAGTAATATCAACGCAGTATGCTCAATTTCTTAATTTCAGAGAACTGAGAAACTGTTACCCTTTACACATATTCAAATGTGAATTATTCCTAATCCTGCACCCTAATTCAAAATAAAGCAAACAAAAATCTTATGGCCCAATAAGATTATTTAATGTGCAAATGGACCATACAAACAAGGAAAGTTCTGTTTTCAGACCGGCCCAACTTAGTTCGATGCAGTGGAACTGTGGTGGATCTCAGCATCCCTTCAGCTAAATTGAAAAGGCTTGGACACCGGAGGCTGGATTTAATGCTCTCGTCTCTCCATATGTCCTATTTGTTTGGAAGCAGCAACAACCTCTGGTGAAGGTGCAGTGTAATAGTAGCAATGGCTGTAATTTCACATGATGATATTCATCTCCTGGTTAGCTCCCCATGTGACATTTTAGCTGGTGCAAGGAGTCTGGTGTTCTGTTTAATCCAGCCTTCTTGCTAATCTGTTTTGAAATATATACGTAAGTAGTGGACTAATGATGAATGAAATCTAGTTGCAATGTCTCTTTAAATAAGTAGCTGACCAATATATATTAACCAGGCTCACAATTAACAATGTGTGCCAGATACAAAAGGAAGAGGATAGCTAGTAAACCCACATCCTGTTAAAGAGACAAACAATTTGAAAGAAGGGCTGGTGAAATCTTTGAAAAGAAAAAAGAACAAATGTATAACAAATAACGAAAAATACTTGCCTGTCTAAACACACATTTAATGAAATTAACAGAATTAAATTAGTCAAAAAAGATCTGACCAGTGACTTTTATAACAGAAGAAAGGAGTGGAGATGTTTAAGCCAGCAGGGCCGTGTTTTATGAAAAATGCAGAAATTATTTTCATGAACAGTTCATCAACTCAACCCATCCAACAATAATATCAGAGATAATGGGAACTGCAGATGCTGGAGATTCCAAGATAATGAAATGTGAGGCTGGATGAACACAGCAGGCCAAGCAGCATCTCAGGAGCACAAAAGCTGACGTTTCGGGATCCAACAATAAGTATGATGACATGACTCCTGATTAATGAAAATATTTAATTTTGCATGCTACTCTGGCTTAGTTTTTGCCTGAGCAAGCTCTTCTATGAATAAGCATATGAACCAAAACCCATCAGATATTACCTAAATGCTAACTCAGCAGGTACACGTACATGCCAAAAGCCACTCGCAATCCATCTGCATCTAACCACACAATTACCCGCAGCTGACTGTCTCACAAGATGATGTCTCGTGCCATAGCAGTCACCTCTGTGTTAAACCTCGCATGGGACCAAACCACACCCCCGGGTACAACAGTTCTGCCACATTTGCACGGAGGAAAACTGTGGGTTGAGAAAGTGTAATGATTAGCTGGCCTATGTTTTCTCTGTGCTTATGTCTGTGTCAACTGAGCTTTCCACTTCTCTTGGTGGCCCCTTCCAAACATCTCACCTGGCAGAGATCGCAATAGTCAGCCTCTCTCTTCACATTAACAGTTACAATATCTACCACCTTCAAACCTTGCTTACAAGTGTCTCAGTAATGGAGATATGGATACCCAGTAATTCCTGACCTGATGACCAATTCACCATAGAGAAGGTCTTTGGCTGCTATCTAACGAGTAAGCCTGGCCAAGCCAGTGCAGACACCACTGAATTAGCAATGAGTGTATGGTGATGGAATTAACACACTGTGCTGTTGACCTTGCCCTGCTGGAGGATGCTGAGCATTTGGCTGAGACACCGAAATTGCACTTTGCAGCCCTCAATCAGCTTGCTGTTGTTCCAGGCTGTCGCACTCAGTTTGGCTATAATGCCTATCACTTTTTCATTGCACATGTTGATTTCAGTGTCAATTGAGAAATTGCTGGTAATTGTAGAGGCTAGATATGTAAAGCTATCAACAATTTCCAGTATCAGATTGTCAATGCCAATGAGATCCGTGCATTATGTCCTCAGTCAGTCAGTCACCTATTTGTAATGTTGGTTGCCATAACATCAGAAAACACAAAACCTAGGCTACATATAAGTCTGCAATCTTATAATTGTGTAAATAGTTAGTGTTGTGAATAAACTTCAAGACACCCACCTCAATATAAGCTCAGACTTCACAGTATTCTTTACAAGAGCTAATATATAGGGAATACTCTGCCCATATCATTCTGGCTTGACCCAAAAAACCATTTCATTTTGGCATATAGTGATAATGGGAACTACAGATGCTGGAGAATCC
Organism: Stegostoma tigrinum; assembly: GCF_030684315.1. NCBI lineage: Eukaryota > Metazoa > Chordata > Chondrichthyes > Orectolobiformes > Stegostomatidae > Stegostoma > Stegostoma tigrinum. The sequence goes on along the minus strand of NC_081360.1, from coordinate 39,600,568 downwards.
AAGATAAAAAGTGTGAAGCTGGATGAACACAGCAGGCCAAGTAGCATCTCAGGAGCACAAAAGCTGACGTTTTGGGCCTAGACCCTTCATCAGAGAGGGGGATGGGGTGAGGGTTCTGGAATAAATAGGGAGAGGGTGGAGGCGGACCAAAGATGGAGAGAAAACAAGATAGGTAGAGAGGAGAGTATGAGTTGCTGTTCCTGCAACCATCATGGGCCTCCTGCAGTGCCACAATGATGCCACCTGAAGGTTGCAGGAACAGCAACTCATATTCAGCTTGGGAACCCTGCAACCCAATGGTATCAATGTGGGCTTCACCAGCTTCAAAATCTCCCCTTCCCCCACCACATCCCAAAACCAGCCCAGTTCGTACCCTCCCCCCACTGCACCACACAACCAGCCCAGCTCTTCCCCTCCACCCACTGCATCCCAAAACCAGCCCAACCTGTCTTTGCCTCCCTAACCTGTTCTTCCTCTCATCCATCCCTTCCTCCCACCCCAAGCCGCACCTCCATTTCCTACCTACTAACCCCATCCCACCTCCTTGACCTGTCCGTCTTCCCTGGACTGACCTGTCCCCTCCCTACCTCCCCACCTATACTCTCCTCCCCACCTATCTTCTTTTCTCTCCATCTTCGGTCTGCCTCCCCCTCTCTCCCTATTTATTCCAAAACCCTCACCCCATCCCCCTCTCTGATGAAGGGTCTCGGCCCGAAACGTCAGCTTTTGTGCTCCTGAGATGCTGCTTGGCCTGCTGTGTTCATCCAGCTTCACACTTTATCATTTTGGCATATATTTGTCTTGAATCTCAAGTGGGCAATGGTGAACAATTTTCTGTCAATTTTGGAATGCAAGTCTACATCCTCATTAGATGACTTGAAGCCATATCACAGCAGCAGTGAAAATTTATGCCAGAACACAACCTTGTTTGATCGTGCATCAGCTCTCAGTGAGTTCAGATGATGTACTGTCACAGTAGTGCCTAACCATCATGCTGCCATGGGAAAAGGGCATTATACTGAGCAACTTCAGCAGACAGCCAATTGTCTTCAGCAGTTTAAATTGACTTGTCCTTACATAGTCAAATATGATTGGTGGAGGCAATATTTAGTGGTCTCCACTGTTCACAGCATCACATCAGTCAGACTGGAAAACTCATAGCAATTAGAACATAGAACATTACAGTACAGTACAGGCCCTTCGGCCCTCGATGTTGTGCCGACCTGTCATACCGATCTCAAGCCCATCTAACCTGCACTATTCCATGTATGTCCATATGCTTGTCCAATGACGACTTAAATGTACCTAAAGTTGGCGAATCTACTACCGTTGCAGGCAAAGCGTTCCATTCCCTTACTACTCTCTGAGTAAAGAAACTACCGCTGACATCTGTCCTATATCTTTCACCCCTCAATTTAAAGCTATGCCCCCTCATTCTCGCCGTCACCATCCTAGGAAAAAGACTGTCCCTATCCACCCTATCTAACCCTCTGATTATTTTATATGTTTCAATTAAGTCATCTCTCAACCTTCTTCTCACTGATGAAAACAGCCTCAAGTCCCTCAGCCTTTCCTCGTAAGACCTTCCCTCCATACCAGGCAACATCCTGGTAAATCTCCTCTGCACCCTTTCCAAAGCTTCCACATCCTCCTTATAATGCGGTGACCAGAACTGTACACAATAGTCCAAGTGCGGTCGCACCAGAGTTTTGTACAGCTTCACCATAACCTCTTGGTTCCGGAACTTGATCCCTCTATTAATAAAAGCTAAAACACTGTATGCCTTCTTAACAACCCTGTCAACCTGGGTGGCAACTTTCAAGGATCTTTCATGGACACCGAGATCACTCTGCTCATCTACACGACTAAGAATCTTACCATTAGCCCTGTACTTTGCCTTCCGGTTACTCCTACCAAAGTGCATCACCTCACACTTGTCTGCATTCAACTCCATTTGCCACCTCTCAGCCCAGCTCTGCAGCTTATCTATGTCTCTCTGCAACCTACAGCATCCTTCATCACTATCCACAACTCCACTGACCTTAGTGTCGTCTGCAAATTTACTAACCCATCCTTCTACGCCCTCATCCAGGTCATTTATAAAAATGACAAACAGCAGTGGACCCAACACCGACCCTTGCGGTACATCACTAGTACACTAGTAACTGGTCTCCAGGATGAACATTTCCCATCAACTACCACCCTCTGTCTTCTTTCAGCAAGCCAATTTCCGATCCATACTGCTATATCTCCCACAATTCCATTCCTCCGCATTTTGTACAATAGCCTATTGTGGGGAACCTTATCGAACACCTTGCTGAAATCCATATACACCACATCAACCGGTGTACTCTCATCTACCTGTTTGGTCACCTTCTCAAAGAACTCAATAAGGTTTGTGAGGCACGACCTTCCCTTCACAAAACCGTGCTGACGATCCCTAATCAATTTATTCTTTTCTAGATGATTATAACTCCTATCCCTTATAACCTTTTCCAACACTTTACCAACAACTAAGGTAAGGCTCACTGGTCTATAATTACCAGGGTTGTCTCTACTCCCCTTCTTGAACAGGGGAGCCACTTTTGCTATCCTCCAGTCATCTGGAACTATTCCTGTAGACAATGACGAGTTAAAGATCAATGCCAAAGGCTCAGCAATCTCCTCCCTGGCTTCCCAGAGGATCCAAGGATAAATCCCATCTGGCCCAGGGGACTTATCTATCTTCACCTTCTGTAGGATTTCTAATACCTCTTCCTTGTGATCCTCAATCCCACCTACTCTAGTAGCCTGTATCTCAGTATTCTCCTCGACAACATTGTCATTTCCTAGAGTGAATACTATTGAAAAATATTCATTTAGCGCTTCCCCTATCTCATCTGAGTCCACACACAACTTACCACTACTATCCTTGATTGGGCCTAATCTTACTTTCGTCATTCTTTTATTCCTTAAATACCTATAGAAAGCCTTAGGGTTTACCCTGATCCTATCGGCCAACAACTTCTCATGTCTCCTCCTGGCTCTTCTGAGCTCTCTCTTTAGGTCTTTCATGGCTACCTCGTAGCCCTCAAGTGCCCTAACTGAGCCTTCACATCTCATCCTAACATAAGCCTTCTTCTTCCTCTTGACCAGAGATTCCACCTCCTTCATAAACCATAATTGAAAACCTTTCCATTCTAAAACCGCACTGGGTTTCAGAATGCATGGATGCTGCTAGGACCTGCCACTTGACGAGAACTAATAGATTAAAATGTATCCCAAGATACTCAACACGTAGATGCCTGAACACTTGTTGGAATCACTGAGGTTGCCCTTGTTCTTGCAGAGGGCCACAATCTTCGTATTAGGTATCTGCTGTGGCACCAACACCCCTCTCACCTGAGAGAGGTCCAAGCACTTGCTGCAGGAGTGCCATTTTCCAATGCTTGATGTGTTCAGATAGTATATCGTGAGTACTTGCAAATTTGCACCAATAACAAGTCAACCAACTGTTTTGCTGAGCTTTTCTATTGTGGGTTCCATATCTTTGGCCATGAAAACAGACTTTCTATCATCCCTAGGACTTCCTTGAGATTTTCCAAGACTTCAATTCAAGCTAATATTCCACCAATCTTTCCAACTGTATAGTGATATCAGTCATGACATTCCTTAACTGAACACTAATTCACTCACTACCAATACCAACCCGACCAGATATCCACAAATATCTAAAGTATCCGTTATCCAAATACACCTCAAACCCACAGAGCTGCATACTATCAAGAAAAAAATTCCTGCAATCCAAATCTCACTTTTCACGATATTATAAGTAATAGGTACAACGGTATTAACAAATGGCAAATACCCTTGAGTCTGATTGCAGTGTAATTGCTGAAAGAATGGTCTGTTCATTTCATGGCTCTACATTTGTAAACACAAATACCAATCACATTTAATGTAGCCAAACTAGGCCTAAATGGAAAACTGCAGGTCTTTATGAATACTGGCTACCTGGGTAATGTTTAGGCCAAGGTTATCAACTAATGAAGTTTACGTTCTGATATGCAGCAATGATTCAAGTAAATAACAAATTAAAAGTTGCTTTTTGGATTAATAGTGATATACCTCCAGTAAACAGGGTGAGATTAATGAAACAGTGAAGAAACCAAAGAGCCAGCTTTTCCAAGGAGAGGTGCAGATTGCCAGTCTGTTCTTTTTCTTTTTAAGAAATTGCTCAACATTACTGGCCGGAGGTTCTGATCAGGGCCCCCTTAGAAATGTGGAGTTTAGTTTAAACCTAGCAGGTCTCTCATAGTGCAGGATAGTCGAGAGAAGCCAAACCTCACCCCATGTTCATTACAACAGTTTAAATGTCCATCATCACAGACAACCACTTTGACAGAGCCTGTGAATGAATAAGTACATAAGGGAAGATTAGGTCAGGGTGCTGGGAGAATAGGGTATCAATTGGCTAGGGTATCAGGTGGGTATGGTGACAGGGTACCAGATGGTTAGAGGTAGGTTGCCAGGTAAGTACAGAGCCAGGTGTGTAGGGGTGAAGTGTAGGGTGCAAGGTGGGTAGGATTGCAAGCTGCAAGGTGGGAAGTGACCCAGGTGGAGAATGTATTGGGTCCCGTATAGACTGAGAGTGAATGAATTCAGCTTCACCACGCCACCAGACATTTACTCCATTCTGTTCAATGTGCTGTACCCCTATCAATCACTTAACAGCACTTTTTAAACACACAAGACAATGCCTAACACTTACATACTGGACCTTACCCACGTACATAATTCAGTGTTGCCATTGACACACACACCTCTTTCACCCTCCACAGGTATGCAGCTATTCAGCCATAATATATTTGGCATATGTTATTTATGCATTGTGCCACCACTATGATTGATAGGTTGGCCTTTCCCTTGAAGAAGGTCATGCCAAAGGAAGGTCTGGATGATCAAGTGAGATGGAAAAAGGGGAGGCATCTGTGTGAACCTATTCACTGCATCATCTAAAAGGATGGGGGCAGAGATGACATGTCCATATTTGGCGCCATTGGGTATTGTTGCAGATTGAATAATGAACTATCCATTTAACACATACTTTGCCCAAATTTGGGATCCTGCGTCACTTCAGCCAGACGGCTGTGTGGCTTCAGCATAGCGTCAAATCAAGATGCAATTTTAATGCAGCTGGGTAACCTCTGTGACTGCAAGACAAGATAAGCAGAATTTGGCCAGCAGCCTGAGGTTCCAATGGAAGCTCAATGTTAATGCCTCTGGAATGCTTGAAGACAGTGGTTGTATGAAGCCATTTCTAGCCTTAGATATTGAGTTTTAGCATATTTTTCTTTGCATTATGTTAGATTTTAGTGAATATTTTTATTTTTTCCATCTCAATTAATTCAGGCAAGTTTTTAAGAAGTTTCTGATGTAGTTTTTGTCAACATCACTCCATCAATCCCAGCAGATACAAGAGCATCAATGAACCACTAATGTAGCTTTTAAGATAAATACTATAATGTGGGCTCTATCTGGGAATGGGATGCAGTCTTTAAGAATTTAAATCTAAATGGAGATAATTCAGAGTTATTTAGATTTTTGTTTTGCCTGTTCAGATCAGATGAATTTTAATGACAATTCTAGCTGTGTATTAATGACTCGATGGCAGATCCTAAGTCCGTTCTTGTTGTCGATAAATAATATACATCACAGAGAAATCCAAAGAGGGGAAAGTGTTTTAGAACATTTATTTAGCTGGGATTTATTTCAGAGGGCATTTTGGATGAAGATAGAGCTACATGTAAAACAATCATATCCATTAGGTACTTTAAATTTTTTCTTGCTATTGTCTGTAGAGAGAGAAAAGAGCCCTTTTAGCAGAATACGGAAATGTAACCCATTTAAATCCCAGCTGAGAACCAAATGATTCTTCAACCTTTGGGCATTAACCTATTACCAGGGGACACTTCACTCAAAAGCACACTGCTAATACTGTACACGTTTGTAACTAGGCTGTGTTCATTGTTCAGTGCCCTGTTTTATTCTGTTTTCACAAGAAAAACAGGGATAATTAGCAGATTTACATTGTAATTTGAGCCACCATCGAAATCAGAAGATGGCATATTTTTAGAACATGCAAGCACTGCGAATACACATTTTGGAACAAAAATTAAGCAATGTCAGGTCAATGTAAGAATGAAGGCAGAAACTTTTCTGGGTCTAATCTGCACATGCAGTAACCTGGAGGCCAAAGGCTGGTCTGAAGTTGAACCACTGACCTCAGTTTACTATTTTTGACCTGCCAGCCTGCCCTGTTTCCAAAGCCAGCAAGAATATTTTAGAAGATGAGTCTTGGCTGCTTATGCTCTTCGAATTGCCATTGATAAACAACAGAGGAAGGGGAGGTTACTTCCAGGCAGCTGAAGGCCTATAAAGCTGGAGCATTAAACCGCTTCTTCATTATTGCTGAGTTAAAATCCTCAACACACTTTCTAACTGCAATGTCAGTGCACCTACCTGCCTTGAACTGCTGTGGTTCAAAAAGGCAGCTTACCAACACCTTCACAATGGAGATTAAAGATGGGCAATAAATGCCCATCTAGCCAGGGACATTAGCGAAAGAGTAATGAGAGGAATTCATATTTCTGCCTCCTGTCTTCATGTGAAGCTTATTTCCAAAAGGATTAGATGTCCTCATAGTTCACAGCGTTCCTCAGTGATTGATTCGGAGTGCTTTAATTGGAACGGCAGTCAGTGATGCCCTCCAGATCTGACCGTACACTCATTCCAACTGGCATTATTCCTGGCCAACTCAATATAATCGCCAGTGCTGTTAAATATAGAGGCAGTCACCTGCGTAACTAATCAGGAGCAGCTTGATTGTGAGCTCCTGTATCTGAAGCATCAGAAGGCATGCAGTGACTTTGACAGCCACTAGTGAAAACTGAGCTTGTTGGGTTGCTCGCCGATCTGGCTATTGTACAGGCGTTTCATCACCATGCTAGGTAACATCATCAGTGCGGCCTCTACTGAAGCAATGTTGTTCTACTCCTTTTAGAATTTACATGATCCAGTCTGTTAAGTTGGGTTGTACCATTGCATCTTTTTTGGATGGGTTTGTATATGACGTCTAATTCCACATGTTCGTTTATTGCATCACGGGTTGAAAACCAGCCGCCGAGGAATTCCCATGCACGTCTGTTGGCTTGAGCTAGGATGGTCACGTTATCCCAGTTAAATTAATGGCCTTCATTGTCCGAGTGCACCGAGATGAGAGAAAGTTTGTCATGTTACTTTGCTGCTAGCTATGTTTGTGTATACTGATGGTTAGTTTCCTTCCAGTCTGGCTGATGTAATGCTTCATCGGAGACCGCACTGATGTTTGCTAGCTAGCATGGTGATAAAACATCCGTGCAATAACCAGCCAGCACCATGAGAAAGCCAACAACCTCATCCATAATCCAAACTATAAATCTTTGCAAGAACATTAAACTAATAAAGACTGTAAGACTATAAGATACAGGAGCAGAATTAGGCCATTCGACCTATCGAGTCTGCTCCAGCATTTGACCATGGCTGATAAATTTCTCAACTCCATTCTTCTGCCTTATTATTGTAACCCTTTCTCCCCTTACCAATCATTAGCCTATTCATCTCTGCCTTAAATACACTCAATGACAGCTATCTTTGGTAGTGAGTTTCACTGGTTGAGGAAATTCTTCCTCATCTTGATGCTACAGGGTTGCCCCTTCATTCAGTGAGGCTGTGTCCTCAGGTCCTAGTTTCTCTAGCTGGTGAAAATATCTTTTCCAGGACTACTCTATCCAGGCCTTTCAGTATTCCCTAAGTTTCAATCAGATCCCCCTCATCCTTTTAAACCATCACAGACAGACAGAGGGTCCTCAACCATTTCTCATTCATCCCTGCGATCATTCTTGTAAATTTCCTCTGGACCCCACTCCACTCCAGCACATCCTTCCTTACATACAGGGCCCAAAACTGCTGACAATATTCCAAATGTGATCTGGCCAGAGCCTTATGTGGCCTCAGCAGTGCATCCCTGCTCTTGTATTCTAGCCCTTTGAAATGAAAGCTAAGATGCATTATAGAGTTGTTGCTGTAATATGGAGGAGCAGTGGCTGGTTGTTGGGGTTACCTTTACCTTGGTGTCCCTCTGCCCTCCAGAGGAAAGGGAACGATGGTCTGTTTAAGGGCCATAGCAAAGAGTCCAGATTGAAGGTGGTTGAGGTGCTATCAGAAGCAATGGCTGAGGTGCAGGAGGCCCAGGCCCAGCACTGGAGGCGAATACTGGAGCAGCAAGTGCCAGCAGCAAGTCCCCAGGGCAGTGAGCCCTTCAGCAGCATGTAGACTGTGACCCCCAGATCAGTGAGACCTGCAGCAGTGTGGGGAAGAACTCTGTATCAGCACATGGGGGAAGCAGCCCCTGAACATTACGCAGGCAGCATGTCCTGGGGCTGGCGGTGAGAGTGGGTACAGACAGCCTGAGAAGGCAGTGAGGGCAAAGTCGAGCCTTGTGATGAATGTGAGCCCCAGACTGAGGCGTTGAACTATTAGCTGTGTTTCTTTGTTTTTTGCTATGCTCTAGTAAGAAGAAATGCAATGTTTGACTTCTTAGATTGTTTTCTTTGTTTTCCTGCTTTCAGACCATATCAACACATCAAGTGCAGCAACAACAGTAGGCAACAGCATTAGCAGTCATCTTTTGATCACAAGCCTAGTGATACACAGGGGGGCAGATAAGCACAGAGATGTAACTTGTGGTAGTTGATATCCACAGTATAGAATGTGTTAGCTGAAGAGCAATTTCTTCTCTCTGCTCATCTGCCCCCCTGTGCATCACTAGGCTTGTGAACAAAAGATGACTGCTGATACTGTTGCCTACTGTTGTTGGTGCAGTTGATGTGTCCTTAACTACAATTAAGAACCCAGCTTGAACAGAAAAAGACCATGCTGATCTTACATAATTAGACAAGAAAACAACTTGGGAGGTCTTAGCTGGGGCAAAAAATTCTTGTTTTCATTTCTTTAACCTCCTCAATTGCCACTGCATTTTTGTTTTGCTTCCAGTGGTGAATTCTGGATAGCCTGGGAAATCTCTAAACCCCAGTTACATCTCAAAACGTTCAAAATGTTATTCTTAATCAACTATTAACAGATTGAGATTGGCTACATCCTTCTTTCAATTCAGCCTAACATTCATGCTCACATTCAGCCTAACATGTTACATTACATATGAATGTTCAAGAATTGGAGGTGAATTCCTGAAGTGCTGTCCATTTCAGTGTTTATAATCCTCAAAGAAATCCCAAGTCCGCATGTTTCTGACAGTAATAACTAACCTCCACCCCAGAAAGTCTCATTCACTATTGAAACTAACTTTAATCAAATATGTAGATGTTTAGTTCATTTTTTTATTGTAGATTTATAAAGCTGTAGATATGTCACAGTGAATTCTCAGCTAGTTATCTAAATTACTGGAATGACAGTGATAAAGTTTGAATTGCTGTCTCATTTAATTAAAAGATTTAAAGTCATTCATTCAAAGTCTTTTGATGAAACAAGCATTTGTTTCCATCTAATCTCAGTCCATCTGCCACCAAGATCTTCAGCTCCTCATTAGTGATAATTAGTTAACAGTCTGACAGTAAAGAAACATCTTGGGAGTAGTGACCATAATATGACTGCATCCGAAATTAAATTTGAGGCAGAGCATAGTGAGTCATAAGCCAAGATTTTAAATTCAAATAATGTAAGTTTTTGAAGCAGTGGGAAATGAATTGACCACAGACGAAGAGGTATTCATAGATAGGCCAGCAGAGAAGTAGGCAGCAATACAATATAGTCAGCTTGTGCAGTTAAAAGCAAAGGCTTTATTTGTATAATTAAACAACTATTGCCAAAAACAAAAATCAAACTAAGAGCCTAGAAGATGTGAGTAACAATCTGTCCCTCATCTAACAACGTTGATGCCAACTGTACTACAATCTCTGCTGAGGTCTGTTAACTCATCAGATAACTGTGATCAAATAAACAATCACACTAACTCATTGACTTCACGAGTGATGTAATTTTCAGCCAAAGGCCATAAAGTACCAGCTGGTACATCACAATGGACTAGATCTGGTCTTGTCATCCATCTGGACAAATGTTACCTAAATATTCAAATATATCTACATGCATTCCCGAGTATGTTTATTAAAGAATTCCTCATTCTTGAGAGAGAAAAGTTTGGATTCACACTGTCGCATGTATTCCAGAGCAAACAAGCAGCATACCGTTAAGGCAGTTATATGACATTACAATAAATGACAGTCCACAATAAAGGTAGCAGCCTCATCTTTGTAGTTACTATTGTTGCAGCAATGATCACAGTGAAAGTCTTGGTATTATGCTTACAACTATCTTTATTTGAGACCTTATAGTGGTGTAAATAGCAAGTATTGTCAATAAACATCAAGACACAAACAGCCCAGTCTTCATGGTTAAGATTATAAGGCACTCAGACCATATTATACTGGCAGTGATGTTTCACCAAAGAAACAATGTCAAGCAGCATCAGGTAAAGTACTGCCTCAAACTCAGTAGAAATTGCTGCTACATGTATATTTAATTATCCCAGAGCCCAAATTAACACATCACTCCAGATGCATATTGCAATACCCATATATAAGATGCAATTCATGTGAGCAACTTAATTATAAGATGCTGTGATGAACAAAGTGTAAACAGATAAGGATGAATTCCTTCATAATTAATCCATAATCTGCTGGAAAACAGAAATACTTCAATTAAACAATTAAAGAAAAAGACTGGCTGAGTATTGGTTTATTTTCATCCATCTTAAAGGACAACCTGACAAAATAATTTTCTCAGGTTGTGGAACATTGGGGTATTGACTGTGAGACTCTGTGACTATGATCATACTGTTCTGATCTCCTAGGATGCCCCAAGGGCACCCTTATTAGCTGTTCACTGTGCACTCCTGGCCTGGAATGGACACGTTTCTGTGCCAACTGGAATGCAAAAGAATGTGTGGCTCCAGCTCTTAAAGATTTAGCTCATTATGACATATAATCAAGAATCCTGTATACATTCAAAAAGACATGAGTAAATACTTTAACTAAATTCTTTCAAGCATCTTTATATAAGATTTGTCAGAAGAATGTACACTATTGCAATACCTGAACTCAATACAAGACAAAGGAATAAAATCAATAAATATAGAACTATAATCTTCATAGCTATCAAGGCTCTGGAGACCGTAAGTGGGATAAAACTATTAGCTCACTGAGAAAGATATGGTCTAATAAGAATAGCCAGCATTGATTTGTAAAAGGGAAGTTGTGTCTGAAAAATTTGACATACCTTGAGGAAATATCGAAGCATAAAAAGTATTTGACTGAAAATTAAGTGGCCGTGAACCATTTTAGTTAACACGATACAGAGGACGATGTTGCTGATTTTGTATTTGGTCCTTACATTAGAACTGCGATTCTGAGATTGAATGAATTGAGCACCTTGGTAAACATTTCATCAATAAGAACCTGGTGCATGATTGTTTGTAGCTTGCAAAGCTGGCTTGTTGAGACAACATCGAACTTGTCTGCATCTTTTCTCTTTCTGACTCAGGACGGGTAACTTTCTCCATAGTACATGCTATTTATGTACCCCTTTTGTTGGCAAAATTGCAACTTTGTGGATTGTGATGTGTGATTTTGGGCCCTTTTTCATTCTGATGTAAGATATATTCTGAAATAATCGAGTATTCACAAAATCTCAGAACTGTTACAGCACAGAAGGAGACTATTTGGCCATTGCTTTTCATAGAACATGGAACAGTACCACAAAGTACAGGCCCTTCAGATAACGATGTTGTGCTGACCTATTATCCTGCTCTAAGATCAAACTACTCTGCATACCATGCATTTTACTATCATCCGTGTGCCTATCCAAGAGAAGCTTAAAAGTCTCTAAAGTATCTGACTCTACTACCACTGCTGGCAACACATTCCACATGCCCACCACTGTCTGCGTAAAGAACCTACCTCTGACATCTCACCATGCCTTCCTCCAATCACCTTAAAATTTTGCCCCTTCATAATAGCCATTTCCACCCTGGGTAAAAGTCTCTGGTTATCCATTCTCTCCAATGAGAAAAGCCCTAGCTCCGTCGACCTTTCCTCATAAGAGTCCCCTCCAGTCCATGCAGAATCCTGGTAAATCTCCTCTGCACCCTTTCCAAAGCTTCCACATCCTTCCTATAATGAGGCAACCAGAACTAAACAAAATATTCCAAGTGTGGGCTAGCCAGGGCTTTTTAGAGCTGCAGCATAACCTCACTCATAAACTCAATTCCCCCTGCTAATGAAAGCCAACACACCATATGCCTTCTTAACAACCCTATCAACTTGAGTAGCAACTTTGAGGGATCTAGGGACATGGACCCCAAGATCATTCTGTTCCTCCACACTGCCAAGAATCCTGTTATTAACCCTGTATTCTGCATTCAATTCAACCTTCCAAAATGAATCATTTCACACTCTTCTGGGTTGAATTCCATCTGCTGCTTCTTTGCCCAGCTCTGCATCCTGTAAATGCCCCATTGCATCCTACAACAGCCCTCCACACTATTCACAACTCCAACAACCTTTGTGTCATCAGCAAACCTACTAACCCACCCTTCCACTTCCTCATCCAAATCATTTATAAAGATCACAAACAGCAGAGGTCCCAGAACAAATCCCCATGGAACACCACTCGTCACTGACCTCCAAACTGAATACTTTCCACCTACTACCACCCTCTGTATTCTATTGAACAGCCAATTCTATATCCAGACAGCCAAATTTCTCTGAATCCCATGTCTCCCTACTTTCTGAATGAGCCTACCAAGGAGAAACTTATCAAATGTCTTGCTAAAATCCATATACACCACATCCACTGCTTGACCTTCATCAATGTGTTTTGTTACATCCTCAAAGAATTCAGTAAGGCTTGTGAAGTATGACCTGCTGCTCTCAAAGCCTTATTGACTATTTCTAAACTGTGCTTTTCCAAACAATCATAAATAAATTAAGCATTGGCAAAGATCTGTAGCTATGGTTGTGGATGAGGTTGTTGACTTGCTCGCAATTCCCAAGCCAAACATAGACATGAAGGGGAGTTCCTAGATGCATGGTTCTCCCCCAATACTTCAATCAACAAACATATAGAAATGGAGCCCATATATAAACCCATACAGATCAAAAACCGGAAATGACAGTCCTCACCATAATGGACCATACAGTATAAATTCCACGCAGAGTAGAATAACACCACTTCATTGGAGGCTCCACTGATGATGTCAGCTAGCATGGTGACGAAACATCTGAACGAGAACAAGCTAGCTCAGCAAGCAAGTCAACAACCTATTCATAAATACTATCTCTCAGAATCCTCCCCAATAACGTGCCCACTACAGAAGTAAGACTGACTGGTCTCTAATTCCAGGATTATCCCTATTCCCTTTCTTGAACAATGGAATAACATTTGCCATCCTCCAATCATCTGGTACTACTGCAGTAGATTTCATATATGTCAATCTCTTGTTTTTCCCCCATAGCCTTGGAGACTATTTAAATCCAAATAATTATCCAATGCCCCCATGAATGTCCCAGTTGAACCCACTCCCGTATATTTTTAGATAGCACATTCCAAACCCAACTGCTCACTGCAGGATTTTTTTCTCTCACATCACTCTTGCTTCATTTGCACATCACTTTAAATCTATGTCTTTTCATTCTTTTTCCTACTACATGTGGAATAACTTCATCCTATCTACACGATCCAGACCACTCAAAAGTTTGAAAATCTATCAATTCTTCTTCTAGCCTTCTTCTCTTCAAAGAGAACAATCTCAACTTCTTCGGTCTATCCCCATAACTGAAGTTTCTCATTCCTGAAGCCATTTTTGTAAATTGCTTCTGCACTGTCTCCGGTATATTCACATCTTTCCTACAATGTGGTGCCACAACTGTACACAATATAGCTGAGGTCTGACAAGTGTCATTTACAAGTTCAACATCACATTGCTCTGGTACTCCATGTTCCTATTGATAAAGCCAACAACACTGTGTGCTTTCTTAACTGCTTTCTTCACCTGTTCTGCCACTTTCAATGAGCTGTGCACTTTTAATCCGAGTCCCTCTGCTTCTAAAACCCCATTTAGATTGTACCCCTATTTTAATTACCTTTCAATGTGCTTCCTGCCAAGTGCATTACATTTTCACTTCTTCAAAAGTGCCTGTAATATGGTCGCAGACAATATAAGTATGGGTGTTGTGTCTTTACTTTGCTGCTGTTTGTGTTATGTCAATAAAGTATGAATGACGGAGAAGATATTAAACTTAATTTCCTAGAAGTTTTCTTGCTGTCAAAATTCTTCAAATAATCTTTTCTTAATAACATTCTGGACTTTGGGAATTTCTGCAACCCAAAAACAAATTGCATAGTCCTCTAATTCTGCAACACAGCTGCCTGTAGGAAGAGTGATGAAATTGTTAACTCAATTTTTGACCTGTTCAAACACCTTTGACTATAGACTGATTGACGTTCTAATGTCTTCTGTCTTGCCTTAGAATGAATCACAAAATTCATAGGTGCAGTGATCTTGATCTATGTTGTCAGTGGCATTTCTGTGAAGTGATATCATTGAAGATCAGATTAAAGTGACATTATGACCAAGTGAGGAGTAATGAATTAGCTACCCTTCTTTAACCCTCTCGGTTGGGCGATTTTAAATTCTCCTTTAGCATACAGCTATCATACTTGAATTATCATGTTGTTCCCTAGTTTAAGATTAAGGAGCCAAACGCAAGGTTTTTGTGAGTGAAAGGAAGAGAACAGTAATAAAACACAACATTGAACACACACTATGCACATACACGAAGTCATAACTATAAAGTCTATAGAAAGGGAGAAGGTGTGCAATCTGAAAAGAACGAGCAAGAATATACGATTTAATAAGTGCTTGGCGTTCATGAGTTGTTAGGTTTGACCCAAGACCACACTTTTTGAATCGATGACTTCCATACTGAGCAGTAGTAAAATTTGTAAATACAAAGAACAAAGAAGAACAGATACAGCACAGGTACAGGCCCTTCACCCTCCAAGCCTGTGCCAACACATGTTACCATTCCATATTAAAACCATCTTCATTTATAGGATCCATATCTCCCTATTCCCTTCTGATTCATGGATTTGCCCAGGTGCTTCTTGAAAGCTGTTATTTGTCTGCTTCTAACAGTTCTTCTGGCAGCATGTTTCAGCCACTCACACTATGTGTGAGAAATGTGTCCCGCAACTCTCTTTTAAATCTCCCTATCACACATTGAACTCTCGTACCCTAATAATTGACCCCTCCATCCTGGCAAAAAGCATCGTACTTTCCTCTCTATCCATACCATTCACAATCTTATCAACTTCTATCAGGCCGCACCTCATCCTCCCCCCCCCCCCCCCCCCCCCCCCCCCCCAGGTGACTAACATCTGAAGAAGGAGTGAGGTTCTGAAACCTTGTGTTTTCAAATCAATCTGCTGGACTATAACCTGGTGTCGTGTGATTTCTGACCTTGTCCACCCCAGACCAACACCAGCACCTTCACACCAAAAAGCGTAATTGGAAGAGTTTGAAAGAGTTAATGTCAGGGAAAGCATGAATGACATCTCCCACAGTGATGAATTAAGCTTTCACACCACAGGGAGGAGAAACAGCATGGCTCCACTAGCATTAAAGATACTTCTGTGAAGCTGTATAAAAGTTCAGTCATCTCTACTAAACTAGACTAAGCAAACATACAGCAAATAGATATGTAACAACTTTTGAATCACTATTAACAATCCAAAGAAAAATAGCTCTTTAAATAGCTTTCTTGTTGGTTCAGGAAAAAAAATGTTACCTTTTGAGAAAAGACAAAAGTTTGTCTTGAGGCCTTAATCATCAAAGGCAGGTGGAGTGAATCACATCAACATGTTATCAGTAATTAAATTAAAATACAAAAGTAATTTATACATATATGTACTCTTTAGTTTAAAAATGATGCAAGCTCTTCATCACTATAAACAACATCATATCTTTATCTGAAAACTGTAACAATAATGTTAATCGTGTGAGATACTATCAACTATGATTGCACTGAAGCAACTTGGATGAATCCCATGCAGAAATAATCTACTGTTCATTAACAATTTAATGGAAATGAATCTGAATATATTTATGATGGAATTGTAATTAATATTGAGGTAATTACTTTATGGGCGAATGCTATTCTCCATTGATAAATGATGGGTTATCAGCAAGTACTTTAACCTTATCCTCGAGTATTACATGATGATAGGATGGTTGACAAGGGCTTGAGAAGCTGAAACAGTTAGATGAGATGATCTGTACATAACTTGGGTCATATTTAATTTGTGGCCTTAGTAAGATCTACTATTCTATTACTATATTTTTCTATATATTGCTGTATTACTATAATTCTATTATTATCTTATAACAGACTATATATCATGTTATATAATAAAATAAAGCCATCATGTACTTCATGTTCAATGCCCAGGATATGACCAGGATTTTGCCCCCCACATTTTCCTGTGAATGATTCCTCTCTTAAGTTTATTCAAGTGAAATGGCAGAAAAACATGAGGGAGTAAGTGTGGAGGTGGATGTCTCTACCAATCAAACATGTGGCCTGTTAGCTTAGGCATATGATTGAGGTTAATGAACGACAATGATGTGCAAGCATCATTGGCTAGGTCAGCATTTAATGCCCGTCCCTAATTCTCCTAGAAAAGGTGAAAATGAGTTGTTTTCTTGAAACACTGCAATTTGTGTAATGTAGGTACATCCACAGTACTGTTTAGAAGGAAACTTATGACAGTGTGTGTTCTCAAGCGAGATTAGCCACCAGTATTAAATGGCATTTACAGATCTGACCAAATCCTGACTATTTAAAGCAATAAGAAGGAAGTAATCAAGAAGGTGTCGATTCCTATGAAATACCACCAGAGGAACAAACAGTTAAATTAGATGAGATTAGATTCCCTACAGTGTGGAAACAGGCCCTTCTGCCCAACAAGCCCACACCGCCCCTTGAAGCATCTCACCCAGACCCATTCCCCTATAACCCACACACCCCTGAGCACTATGGGCAATTTAGCATGGCCGATCCACCTAACCTGCACATCTTTGGACTGTGGGAGGAAACCGGAGCACCTGGGGGAAACCCACACAGACACGGGGAGAATGTGCAAACTCCACACAGACAGTTGCCAGAGGCTGGAATTGAACCTGGGTCCCTGGCGCTGTGAGGCTGCAGTGCTAACCACTGAGCCACCGTGCCTCAAGAGCATGCATAAATCCAAAGGCAATCAATAAAGCTTTGAAAACATCTCACTACACTATCCAATGATGATCGTTGAAGACATTTTGCACAAAGTTGCCGAGGCAAAGATGTTAATGACCCTCAGTGGGAAACATGGATTCTGATAGGTGAAAGCAACAGTTTTCTGAATACATTCTGAATGCCATTTGGTAAAGAGTTTGCCAGTTCTACCTGAACCTGAAGAAAGCGTCATTTTCTGACAGCAAAAGAACTTTGCCTGACCTTATTCAGGTGAGAGCTGTAATAGAGATGCAATTACCAATAAATGTGAAAACAGTGCACTAATTTGTTGGATTCATGAACTTTTTAGTAAAGTTCTCCCTAGTTTACTATTTGAGTTTGAACATCTGGCTGTTCTGATGAAGAGTCACATTAAACTTGAAATGTTAACACTGTTTCTTTCTCCTCAGATGCTGCCAGACCCATTAAGTTTCTCTAGCACTTTGTTTTCATTTCAGATTTCCAACATCCACAATATTTTGCTTTTATTTGGAATCATTTGCCAGTTTAAATTGGTTTTGAGAAATGAACTTGAAGGTCAGCAAACTGGTTTAATTAGCAGGAACATGCATTGGTGATCAACTCAAACAACAAAATATCAGTTTTCTAACCAGTTTGAGTTTCTGCTGTTTTTTTTTAAACACAAAAGATTATGAAAACTCCTTTCGTGTTGGATGTCGTTTGTAGCTTAAAATTCCAAAATATTTTGAGAATTGCACTGAAGTAAGAATAGAACAATTCAGCAGAAAGTCCAGATTTCTGTTTACATTCTCTTACATGGGTAATGAGCTTCTATAACCTCAGCTTCTTTACTATGCCCCCACTATGGCTACAGATGGTCATGGCCTTCCATGTTGATCTTGTCAGTGTAAAAGGCTCCAATAGGTTGAAAGAGCTGCATCAACACAAGAACTGTCTGGTGAATATTTGCCAGAGGGAACTGAGGCACCAGCTGAAATATCTGAGCTTTTATTCAGATGGGGCAATTACAACTTTATATACCCACATGCAGTAAGGCTCAATTTCATCTCTATTTCACTAATGCAATTCATAAGACCTGTGCTGAAGACATTAGATTTAAAAGTCAGTGAAATTCAATTGAGGAAGACCTAATTAATACCTCCTAAGGATGTTAATTGTTGCAATGAGTACTCGCATGGCTGCACTAATTAAGTTCCTGTCTTGAGCAAGTAGATTACTTGCAACCATTCAAATGTTCCTCTGTTAAACCTGGAGGTCAATGTTTTGGAGCCTGGTTTCACTCATGCTCTAAAAATAACTCATTAGCTATCCATCTGCCTGAGCCAAACTATTTATGCGGGTTCAAATCCACCCTCACTTTATAATGTAACTATAAGTACAGATAGTTCTGCCATAACATGTGTTTTGTTAATGTGAGCTGGCAGTATCACGGTTGATGAATAGTGCATGATGTTTAGATATTGCAAACTTTCTGCTGTACAGGTATACCAATTTTCTATAACAATTTCCCTATAATGTGATTTTCTATGGTGATTTTCTATAGAGTGAGGTCACACAAGAACACAACTATCACATTATAGGAGAACTACCAGTAGCAATTTATAATTCAGGATTTATTCCATTTACATATACAATTTTGAAAGAACACAGCTCAGTTTCACGGAAATGTCATCACTTTTCTTCATTATAAAACTTAGCTTTCTGGGCTTTAAGCTGTAATATTTATTGAGGAGCAAAATTCAATAGTCAAAGAAAATGGCCGTACAGATAATGATGGGAAAATGACCAATGTTCGTTGCTTCTGTTGCAGACAGCATGCTGACTTTGTGCTGCTTACTCATTTCAATGATAGATAATGACCATGAGTTAAACGTTATTAAAATAGCTGCATGCCTCAGCACAGAGCCTAAGTTCAGTAAAGCCAACACTATATAATGTGAAGATAACAAAGTGTGAAGCTGGATGAACACAGCAGGCCAAGCAGCATCTCAGGAGCACAAAAGCTGATGTTTCAGGCCTAGACCCTTCATCAGAAAGGGGGATGGGGAGAGGGTTCTGAAATAAATAGGGAGAGAGGGGGAGGTGGACCGAAGATGGATAGAGGAGAAGGTAGGTGGAGAAGAGAGTATGGGTGGGGACGTGGGGAGGGGATAGGTCAGCCCAGGGAGGACGGACAGGTCAAGGGGGAGGGATGAGGTTGGTAGGTGGGAAATGGAGGAGCGGCTGGAGGTGGGAGGAGAGGATAGGTGAGAGAAAGAACAGGTTAGGGAGGCGGGGACGAGCTGGGCTGGTTTTGTGATGCAGTGGGAGGAGGGGACGAGCTGGGCTGGTTTTGTGATGCCGTGGGGGAGGAGGAGATTTTGAAGCTTGTGAAGTCCACATTGATACCATTGGGCAGCAGGGTTCCCAAGCGGAATATGAGTTGCTGTTCCTGCAACCTTCGGGTGGCATCATTGTGGTACTGCAGGAGGCCCATGATGGACATGTCATCTAAAGAATGGGAGGGGGAGTTCAAATGGTTCGCGACTGGGAGGTGCAGGTGTTTATTGTGAACAGAGCGGATGTGTTCTGCAAAGCAGTCCCCAAGCCTCCACTTGGTTTCCCCAATGTAGAGGAAGCCACACCGGATACAGTGGATACAGTATACCACATTGGCAGATGTGCAGGTGAACATCTGCTTAATATGGAAAGTCATCTTGGGGCCTGGTATGGGGGTGAGGGAGGAGTTGTGGGGGAAGTGTAGCACTTCCTGCGGTTGCAGGGGAAGGTGCTGGGTGTGGTGGGGTTTGAGGGGAGTGTGGAGAGGACAAGGGAGTCATGGAGAGAGTGGTCTCTCTGGAAGGCAGACAAGGGTGGGGATGGAAAAATGTCTTGGGTGGTGGGGTCGGATTGTGGATGGTGGAAGTTTTGGAGGCTGATGCATTGTATCCGGAGGTTGGTGGGGTGGTATGTGAGGACGAGGAGGATTCTTTGAGGGCGGTTGTTGCGGGGGCGGGGTGTGAGGGATGTGTTGCGGGAAATGTGGGATACACAGTCAAGGGCATTCTGGACCACTGCGGGGGAGAAGTGGATTCTCCAGCATCTGCAGTTTCCATTATTTCTGATCACTATTTAATGCGAATCCACATTTCCAAGAAAGGTTACCTTCTAGCCAGAGGGGATGCTAGAAGTGTTTGGGGAGGAGTATCTGATCTGTAAGAGACTGACTAACAGCACAACAAGGAAGTAAGCCTGTATTGACAGTTTTAAATGTCACACTGGAGGTTTTCATGCAGGACGGGAACAAGAGAAGAAAGGTCTTCTTTCCAATGGATGCAGGAAGCCTGCCAGACGAACATTATGATTACAGTGGGAACAAATAGCTATCACTGTCAATACCAGCAATCTAGTCAGAGAATACAGATGTAATGCTCCAAGAAATTCAATGATCTTATACAAGTGGTCAAGGTAAGTGAATGTGTTTTCAAATTCCATTTCCTACTATACAAACCACTAGCCTCAGACACTGTTCAACTCACTACTCTTCCATGATTCACCTTTCAAAAATCTTTAATCATGACTCATAGGTAACCTTCATAGTTTAAGCACACTTTCACACACTAAGGGCTGCTGTGAATGTGGTAGCTACACCCCAACAACTTGCATATCAATCACAACAGCCACAGTTCCTTAATAGATTCTTCAATATTGTTTTGCTCCCATCTTGCAGGACAAGGTAGTCTGTTAACAGAGGAAGGAGCATGCAAATACCAACAGACAGGCATGGCTGAACGTTCCGAGATGATGGGAACTGCAGATGCTGGAGAATCCAAGTTGACAAAGTGTGAAGCTGGATGAACACAGCAGGCCAAGCAGCATCGTAGGGGCTCAAAAGCTTACAGACGTTTTGGGCCTAGACCCTTCATCAGAGAGGGGGATGGGGAGAAGGTTCTGAAATAAATAGGGAGGGAGGGGAAGGCGGACCGAAGATGGATAGAGGAGAAGATAGGTGGAGAGGAGAGTATAGGTGGGGAGGTAGGAAGGGGACAGGTCAAGGAGGCGGGATGAGGTAGGTAGGAAATGGAGGTGCGGCTAGAGGTGGGAGGAGGGGATACGTGAGAGGAAGAACAGGTTAGGGAGGCGTGGACGAGCTGGGCTGGTTTTAGGTTGCAGTCGGGGGACGGGGCGAGCTGGGCTGGTTTTGGGATGCAGTGGGGGGAGGGGAGATTTTGAAGCATGTGAAGTCCACATTGATACCACTGGGCTGCAGGGTTCCCAAGCGGAATATGAGTTGCTGTTCCTGCCACCTTTGGGCCGCATCATTGTGGCACTACAGGAGGTTCTTATGTAGACATCGAGATTTTGTGCTCCTAAGATGCTGCTTGGCCTGCTGTGTTCATCCAGCACCACACTTTGTTATCTTGGCTGAACGTTCCAACCACTTTCAGAGAGATAGTAAGCTTTGTTATTGACGTATGGCTGAAAACATCTAAGATGGCAGTTTGTGTTGTTTAAGCAAGTCATACTGTTGCTCATTGTGTTGTTGTTAGATTTGCTGCCACCATCCATTTTTCAGGGTGGGATTCCATAGGGCCTTGTCGGTCTACTGCAGCAAAGGAGAGCCACTTTGCAGTCTATGAAGTGGCTCTTGTGCTAAACAAGGTGTGGTTTATTGCATGATACTTACTATGTATAACTAACACTGGTGTGATAGACATTGTTAGTGAGACAATGAGGAAGATGGGAGGTCTTATTGCTTTGAGATCCTAATCTGTTCTCTCATCAACTTTGTAGGACACCCTCAAAGTGAATGGTGCTTAAGGCACTCCACAACATTAGCCATTTCAGATCCTTAGAGGGTTCTACACTTTTCCCCTCCAGTTTTATTATTAATTCTGAATGTTTATAATTGCTTTTATCACTAGCCCTATTCTAAGTCTCTGATTTCATAAATTCACATGACATGCAGGTTTCACTGTTCTCCAGAATGTGTTATCTCCAGAAATTGAAGACTGGTTTAAGACTTTGATACTGTTTCTGACAATGTGAGGCCATAGAAGTCTCTTTAAACAAGCCTTCCAACCCTTGTGTTTCTTTCCTAGAGGATTTATTTCTTATTGAAACAGACAACATAGAGGACCTTTGATCTCATGAATTTCCTTTGCAGAGGTTCGCAGTGTTGCAACATGTATTTTGTTTTATGCAGTCGACTGGATCACCAGGCCAGACATTCTTGTCTTAATGTCTTTTGGAGCTCTTAAACAATTTACTTTTTTTTACTGACCAAGCCCTGAAGCTTTAGACACTGGTCATCCCTCCTTGGTTAGTGGCTTCCATGGAGTTGTTTGCAGCACATTGCCAATTTGTGTCAATGGATTTTTATTCTCAGTCTGCTGGTAAATATGTACTGAGATGTGTAGCCAAATTATTTCAATTTGTTGTTTAACTTGGATGATTCCATTTGTTCTTGATGGTTTTGGTTTTAAGACCATAAGACCATAGGACATAGGAGAGGAAGTAAGGCTATTCGGCCCATCAAGTCCACTCCGCCATTTAAATCATGGCTGATGGGCATTTCAACACCACTTCCCTGCAGTTTCCCCGTAGCCCTTGATTCCTTCTGAGATCAAGAATTTGTCGATCTCTGCCTTGAAGGCACCCAACGTCCTGGCCTCCACTGCACTCTGCGGCAATGAATTCCACAAACGGAAACAACTTCCTAGCGTCCACCCCTTCTAAACCATGCATTATCTTGTAAGTTTCTATTAGATCTCTCCTCAACATTCTAAACTCTAACGAGTACAATCCCAGGATCCTTAGCCGTTCATCATACGTTAAACCTACCATTCCAGGGATCATCCGTGTGAATCTCTGCTGGACACGCTCCAGGGCTAGTAACTTTTTTTGTGTAAATAGCACTATGATAGCACGTTCACTGAAAATGATCTATCGTTCTATAGGTAAAGTATTCTTTTATTAGCATCAGGACACGACTTGTGCCTTTGAGATTTTGTTTGCACTGACATTGATGATTAGTATCTGTTGGCTGTCCTATTTGCTGTCATGCTCTCTCTGAAGTATCCTAAGGCTTTTTATACCTCAAGTGCTAAATGGGTTCTCTTGGTCCCCTGTAATAAAGTTGATAACCTCTTCTTAAAATTTATCTGTGTTGCTTCCAAACTTCACTTCACTGACCAACTAAATGACTTTCCCTTTTTTAACGGTAATCATTCTGACAAAGACTCATCAGTAATTCTACCAACAACTCTATATCTTATAAATTCTGACTTTAAAATCACCATAATCACATTTTCCCATAATCAGCAAAGGTCATGAACTAAAATACCTACGGATTCCTTTGGATGCTGAACACTTCTTTCAGATATTGCTCTTTCAAGAATTTTATTTGTTCTAAGCTTAAAGTAATTGTCAAATGTTTTCAGGACTTCTTTAAAACTATCTGTTTATGTTACACCTTTGAGAGCTCTGAAATTATCAGCTTTATGTTTAATTGTATACTTAAATGTATTAACTTTATAAGATTATGATTTCTGTGTCTGATTAGTGTCAAATTTGGAAGCTGTTCTGTACCTTAAGAGTTGTTTTTAATGGAACATCCAACCTGAGCCCTGTTCAGTACAATTTTGGAATTAAATTTTCCTTGTTATGCTATTTCTGATGCATGCCTTCTTGATGTAATCATTTTATCCTCCTGGCTGTAAAGACTTTATAGTTTGTGGTTGAACAATGATGCTGCAATGTACAGTATTGCTATATTGGAGAATTTCTGGAGGAATGGTGCCTTCATGCCTTTTGTAAGTGAAATGGAAGATTCTCGCCCTTTTTTTGCAACTTGTCCGCATTTATGACATTATAACTGATTGCTATTTCTTTGAAGGCTTTTCTGAATCAATCCCACGGCCTGCAGTTTTCACAAAAGATCCCAGCTCTAATCACAATTTCAGTCTATGTCTCCTACCATTCATGGCTTTATAACATGAATCCTGTTCCTTTAATAGTAATTCCTAGATGCTTCTTTGTGGTTTGAATAAAAGTTCATCTGGCTCTGAAAAGGGAGGTCATACATTTTTTTGTAGCATCAGTGGTCTCTGATTTTTTTTTTCTTCTTTTAGACTTTGTCTGCTTAGGCTTTCAATGTGCCCATTTATTGTCTTAATTCTGACTTTGTGAAGCCCCTGGGTCTGCAAAATTATTTTAGATTGCTTTCAAGTATGGTTTCCTTGACTGTAGTCATGTATGGTAAATCCACTCGCTCTGGTGGTAACACACGGTTTGAATTAGAAGTATTCCTGTTTATTTCCAGCTTCATGACCCTGTGACTCAGTGCCATCTTAAAAAGTTTTCCCTTGCTCAGTGGGGATTTTGACTTCACCCATGGAACCTGTGAGGTCTGCTCACTTTCTGGCTTAGCCCTGATTTGGGACCATTCCTATCATTTACCAGAAGCCACGTGGAATTTGTAATGGTCTTGGAATGACCAATACTCCAGGGAGATCCAAATACTCTGCTGCTGCTACAATATAACTCTTTCCAAGTCCAAAGTGCTTTTACCCTAAGTTCTTCCTTGCTGAACCTTACCACAAGGCTCGGGAATGTTTCCTCTTCCTGATGCTGACTGCATGATCAGCACTCAGAGCTCTGTCTGAAGAGATTTTCAGACTTCCACTGCCGCACACATGATAGGAGGCAACTAAATGGAGCCTGTGCCACTTATGTCTTTGCTTTTGTTAGGCTCTGCCTCCCTCGAGTAGCATACTGGAAATCAATCCCAGACCTTCCCAGAGGCACCACAAAAGTTAATGGTTTTATAAAAGCAGTCAGTTCAACAATTTACCTATCTTTTAGACACAGGTTGACAAAATTAGTGAACCAGGTTTCAGTTCTTAATAAAGATTTTTATTTTGCAAATAAATAGGTTCTTGGTACCAGTAAATAATTATAAACTGTTGACCTATAACTCTACTCATTAAAACTCTAAATCTTATAAAGTTCATCCTACACACATATAAGCAGACACAATGAAAATTAGTGTTATGGTTGGAAGAAAACTAGGAAGGCAGTTCAGTAGTCTTTATCCTCAGGGTTTATTGAGATGATCATTTTGGTTCACCAGGATTTGCTGTTCAGAAATCTCACTTCTCCAGATATTTTCACTTGCCTGCAGGTGACACTGGGCAACTTGTTCGCAACTTATAAAGTTTCTAACATATTGGTTAAAAGTAACAGCTTACAGAAACTGGTGATGAAAAATAAACCAGCTTTCTATAGGTTTTAGGTGTGCCATACCACAGAAACTAAAGGCAACATTTTTCTGTTTAACATTCTGATGGCTTCCAAGAACCTCATTCATGCCCACAAACTGTTCAGGTACTTGGGAATCAGAAGACCTTTGTCATTGAGAACTGGTCATTATTTAACAGAATGATCAGATATTTGTTGCTGGCCAAATGTGTTTTTGTACAAAATTCCTGATGTCAGTTCACCCATCCATTTAAGGCCACGATCAAAAAATTAGAAAAATAAAAGTAAAATAAACAGTTGTATATGTATCTGTCCCTTTGCTCAAAACGTTGTATGAACTCTCTATTCCTGTTGTTCACTACAAAGTAAATTTACTGTCACCATCCTCTTTCGGGATAGGGATCCACAAGCCTTGTTTGTTCTCAGGTGGTAGAGGAAAACCACTTGATAGTATAGTAAAGAAGACGATGTTGTCTTGGACAAGACAATAGGTTATTGCATGATAGCAATTGTGTACGCTTGAAACTGACGTGATGGACATTCTTACAGAGACTATGAGGAAGATCAAGATGGAGAGCCTTACTCCTTCAGTATTTGAAACTGCGCTCCCTCTGTAGCATTCTGGTTTGCAGTCAGTAATTTGCTAATTTTTAGGTGGTTTAAATCATCCCCAGATTCCTGGTTCTGACACTGGACTTATTTAGGAATGTAAATTGAAGAAGGTGGTAGTCAGGTGTTTCAGGGCAAAAGAATCTCTGATTATCAAATACTAAATGTTAAATATACTACAAGAATTAAA
Organism: Stegostoma tigrinum; assembly: GCF_030684315.1. Classification (NCBI taxonomy): domain Eukaryota; kingdom Metazoa; phylum Chordata; class Chondrichthyes; order Orectolobiformes; family Stegostomatidae; genus Stegostoma; species Stegostoma tigrinum. The sequence goes on along the minus strand of NC_081360.1, from coordinate 39,574,120 downwards.
TGCAAATGTAATGAAGTGAAATTGACGCAATCAACTATGTAGAGGTTAGTAATTAAATACACTATTAAATCAAATACAGGCTAAATGCTACAAGAACTAAATTGCAGTTTTAATCACAGAAAACTTTAATCAGACTTCCTACCCTTCAGGTTCCTGCACTGTCACCACCTGACATCCCCACTCCTCTAGCTAGGTTGGAAATTTTGGGGTGTCAATAGTTTAAGCTCACCACTCGGGAAAAACACGATTTTGAAGTTCAGCTAAATGTTCCCGCTTGCAGTACTCAGTGCCTCGAAGATGACTTTGGATAGCATGGGCCTTCAGTATGAGCTGAGTCCATTGATGCAGCAGGACGTGTGTTTTGATTTATTGGGCGAATATTTGGATTTCCTTAGTTTGTGGTGGATTTGCAGGCTGGTTTTCACTTCAGGATCTCTCTGAGGCCCCCTTGGCTCAGTTGGGTTGGTGGTTTTTAGAGCTGGTCAGTTCATAGGTCCACTGGTTGTGGTCAGTTTCTATTGCTTGCCCTGGTGATGTGGGGGCCTGTTTTGGCTGGTTTCAGAAATGCTGTCAGGATTCCACTTCCAGAGATAGCTCTTGGAAATAGCTGCTGTCGGAATTCTGGGGATTGCTGTTTAGAGTGGCTCTTGGGGATTGCCACCAAGGGATTCTTCTGGTGATAGTTCTCAGGGAAAGAGAGATCTCAGGTGAGATCAGGGCCTATAACTACACTAATTACAGGCATATTATCTTTTTGCCAAATCTGCGTTTGCCATTGTGTTACTGGTGAAGTTAATTGGCTTCCCACCAGTTAACAAATATGTGTAATATGTAGTTTAATTGAAGTTGAATGCCTGATATCTCTGAAAGAATATTGATTGATGTTGAATGTTCAGTGTCTATAGAGGTTGCACAATGCCTATGTTGTGTAGCCCCAGGAGTAACAGATAGTTTCACTCTAGAAGGTTAGGTCTAGTTATTTGTTCTCTTAGAGTAGAGGTGTGAATTGGAATTCCAAGTTGAATAATATTCCCAGACAGAAATCAATCTGGCTGTGTTTGTATTTGTTACAGCCTGAGCTCAGGATTTTGTCAAGTGTTTCTTAGACATTAGAAAGGTCCAGGGTCTTTTCCAATATTTTTAGATGATAGAGATTTTTGCTCAATGCAATACCACCAAGCACATGTAACTTCATCACAGTTGGTGTTGTCCAGATACCTCTCAGAGTGAACCCTTAAATAACTATCCGATCATATCAAGTCCTTCTTTCACATCTCACTTCCCATTATCTCTCTTTTTTTTTTCAGATTAACAAACTACAGATGGTAAAGGCATGAATCACTGCCCTCCAATCTGCCTCAGACCACAACCTAAACATTGTGCTTTTGTCCCTTCAGAAATCCAGGAATCACAGAGATTTGGAGAAGAGTAAGAGTTGGAAGATCACCAAGACCATAATGAACAAGAAAACACTGTTACTTGATTTAACGTTCGCAGCCATCAACTCCACTGCTGACACTACTTAGAGGGGGGAATACAGGCTGAATCTGGTCATGATACTGGACAGAAGGCCTGGAGGAAGGGCAGGGGGTAAGTGTAGTGTGTAAGGTGGCACATGACTCAGTTAAAGATTTCAGTGAGGCAGCTTAGAAATGAAAGATGATATGTATGCAGACTGACATGCTTGCTGCATTGTGTAAACTAGCACAGGGAATTAGAACTGAGAGCCCATTCTTTCCAATATAGAAGGGTGGTTATCTCTGTGAGAACATTCATATGCCCATCCATGATGCCGGGTGTGTTGACCATTTGTTCAGCTTCCCCTGAAGCACAAGAATGACTCATCCAATATTTGGGAATTGCCATACTGGCTCAGACTGTTGGCATCTGACCTGTGAACGCCAGTGTACGAAGTGCTTTGTAGAATGCCACAACATTTCAACCACTTGCAAGAACTTCTCCTTAGAGGTGTCATGAACACCAAGAGGCTCAAATCCACTGACCTCTCCTCAGATAACAACATTTGTCCACCAACCACTGCTACTTTGGCAATGGTTTAATTGTTTGCCTTTAGCCAGCCCAGACTGCTGCCTCACATTGCCAAGACAGTGTATTCCCAAAAACAAGCACTTTAGCCCAGAACTTCTCAAGATCATCCCACAGGGCCATCTGCAATGTGTGCCTTGGAAAGTCAGCCACTGGTATAACACTGCTGGGCCAGGCAATCAACTAGAAGGCAGACATTTAGAAAATGAACAAAGGTAATTAATTCAGAGGTAGTAGGAACTGCAGATGCTGGAGAACCTGAAATAACAGGGTGTGGAGCTGAATGAACACAGCAGGCCTAGCAGCATCAGAGGAGCAGGAATGCTGATGTTTTGGGCCGAGACTCTTCTTCAGAAAATTAATTGTTTGAGAATTTGGATTGTTTGATTAAATTGGATTTGCAGTTGTTTTTTACGTGATGGTATTTGTTTCAGTATTGTGGTTAAGAGGACACAGTGACAGTCAGTAATGGAGGCAAGGTAAGGTGACTGTTGCTGAATTGATAATTGGGAATAAACGAATCAGAAAAGGAATGTGCTGAAGTGATTTGCAGCTTTTAACTTCTATTTTTAGAATTAGCTTAGATCAAGAGTATTTCCCTGGTAACTTCTGTCTGCTGAGTTCATGCTAGGCAATTTCACAAGCACATAGAATTTAGGACTGGTAAGATTTATGTAACAATCTCACAGAAGCAGAAGCTACCCAAGAATATGACTGTCTCTGAATAGCCAGCTTCATTTCAACAAGCCATAGCTATGTTCCAAAACATCATAAACATTTCAAGGTCTGGGATCTTTTGCTTCAGAAAATGTACTTCCCCACTTAAGGAAGTGTTCAAAATATTAAGGTTAATTTCAGTTGTAACAGAAAACCACAAATGAAACAATGTACTATTTTTATAATATTATTAACAGAGAATTGCAAGCAATATGCTTTAATTGAATCAGTATATGACTGGTAAAATCTATCAAAACTTAATTCAAATCTACAAGGTCCAATTTTTTTGTTTTTTATAACTATTTAAGAATATCTAAGATCGTCTGACAATATCTAAAAACAGCTGGCTGCGGAATTGTGAACAATATCTAAGTGTAGAATATCCACCAGCAATTAAAGTAGAATCTTACCTGAAAGCCCTGATGACATATGATATCTTATAGGGTCACAGAGTCATACAAGGAGAAAACAGACCCTTCAATCCAACTCACCCATTCTCACAAAATTTTCCAAACTAAAGCTATCCCATTCACCTGTGTTTACCTCAAAATTTTTATCATTCATGAACTTATCCAGATATCTTTTAAATATCTGCATATCTGCATCAACCACTTCCTCTGGCAGTTTGTTACACATACAAACCACCCTCTGTCTGGAAAGCTTGTCCCTCAGGTCCCCTTTAAATGTTCCTCCTCTTATCTTTAAAAATGTGCCCAAAGCTTTGAACTCCCCCAACTTATGGAAAAAACACCTGCCATTCATCTTAATTTATACTCAGTCTTGATTTTATAAACCTCTAGAAAGTCACCCTCAACCTCCTTTGTTCCAGTGGAAAAAATCCCAGGCTGAAGGATGAAAACAGCACAAATAAATAAATAGATAAAAGCTCACAAATTCATAAAGGAAACTTCATCCAATAATTAAGGAATAGTGCTACTGGATACCGCTTCACGTGAAAATTGGAAGAACAAAAACTGATGGTTGCCACCAACAATTGCAAATTAAGAGGACTCAACATAATAGTAAATAACAATAACCAAGATCCTTTTACTGACATTTCAGAAGTATTAGAACCTTCAGATAATATTAGAGAACACGCCAGTGATTTATTTTGCAAAAGGGAGAACAGTAAAATGGGAAATATTACAAAATCATCTGATTAACCTCACAAGGACGGGCGCCATAATGGTTTAGTGATTCTGTCCCTACCTCTGAATCAGGAGGCCTGGGTTCAAGTCTTAGCTACTCTAAAAGTGCACAATAAGGTCTCTGCACAGGCTGTTGAGAAAACACCCAGTTTCACAAAACACTGATCAATACATAAATCTTCATTAGCATAGTCAGCTTCACTGACACTGGCAATGCAATCATTACCCTGCTCTAAGGCTTTGGTTGCAAAAAGCAACAGTTTTCACATTTTTCTTAATTGGCAGCAGCCTGTATCTTACAGAATGATCGTTCGTGCTGGAGTCAACAACTTTCTATTAAGCATCCAAACAAAAGAAAATGCCATGGTTGCTGGGAAACAAAATGATGGAGGGACTCAGCAAGTATGATAGCATCTGTGGAGAGAGAAATTGACTTAAACGTTTTGCATCCACTATGTTTCTTCTTTAGAAGATATTCAGTTCTGTAGAAGAGTCATATTGGACTCAAAGTGTTAACTCTGTTTGTCTCACCACAGATGTTGCCAGGCTTGTTAACATTCTCCAGCACTTAGTTTTTAGTATGATGCAGCAAGTTTGAAAAGTCTTGTTAGAAAAATATATCAACATTTGTTTATCAAAGTTCCGTGCACAGTGGATGACAACAAATTTCAGAAGCACTCAAGCCTGAGGCCCTGCGGAGGCTGACGAAGCATGGAAGACTGTGCTGTTAATCATCAGCAAAGCTGCAGTAACCACATCTGACAACGGGTAAAATGTGAACAAATATTGGCTCAAGACTCCATTTGCAGAAATGATAGCAATTTTGGAGCAAAGACCATAGGATTCACAATCTACTACTAACTTTTAAAACATTGGACAGTCATGTTAGTCAAGGAAGCTGTGCACAGACACAAGTCAACAACACTGGGAGAGTCTACTAGAAAAAAACACAAACTGCTATGACAATGGTAACCTTTGAGCTATGTATGACAGTGTCAAAAAATCATTCATTCTCATGGAGACATAAGTTGCTCCTTTGAAATTCGCAGATGGGAAGTACTCACTGGTAGGAATAAAAAAAGTGATCTGTTAGATAGAGTGCTACTCTAAGCTATATTCTTACGAGACTGTGCTTGATCTCTCTGTACTTGGTGATCCTCTACAAATTACCTTCCATGTATAAGCTTGAGATAAAACCCTTTACTCAAGCTTGTAAAAGCCATTGACGCCTTAGCAGTGGGAGGGAACCTGGAAAGACCAACTGAGCTGGCCATGTATGCAAAACCACACCTTCTGACAGACCTTCATGACTTCATTGTCTGGAGACAATATTTTTATACAACAAGAAAGGTGATTAAGGGGATTCAACAACTACCAAGGCACCTTTGTGTCACTGGTATGCCTTTGCCAGGGTCATTCTGTGGAGATTCCCTTGACTACTAAATACAACATAGCCAAAGACACAATGTAGCTACAGAGCAGGCAGGTCCATGTTAAATATGCTATTCTCCCTACATCTTTTTCAGGAAAAGTGAGCAGCAAACAGCACTTGGCCTGATTATGTGGATCTCCCAAAAGTATTTGACAATGTCAGAGCAAGTCTGTGCTAGGTACAAGTGAACACCTTCCCAAATATTGCAGCCTGATTGAGTCCCTCCCTTAAAATGTATGGCACTATTCAGTTCAGTAGCTATGTTTCTGATATCTTTGAGATTAAGAATGGGGGGTATCAGGCTACGTTCTAGACATCATGTATTTCCAGATGTAGCAGTAGTCTGGAAGACAGCGATACTCGGTATATTTGCACTGAAGATACACCTATGTTCATTAGAGTTCTCCAAAAATGTTTTGGACAAGTGGAAAGTTTAGTGATCAATGACATAGATGCCTGGGAAATAGTAGAAATAATTACTGCAACAAATTTAATAACCACGACTTCAGTCATTGACATTCCAGGTACTTGTTTACAACATGGAGTTTGCTAGAAATAATCACAACAGAACAAGTCAATGTTTATTTCCAAATAAAAACCGGAAGAACTGCAGACGCTGTAAATCAGGAGCAAAAACAAAGTTGCTGGAAAAGCTCAGCAGGTCTGGCAGCACCTGTGAAGGAGAAAACAGAGTTAACGTTTCGGATCAGGTGACCCTTCCTCAGAACTGACGGTGGCTGGGAAAACATCAGTTTGTATGCAGAAAATAGGGAGGTGGGTGGGGTCGGGAGTAAACGATAGGATAGAGCCCAAAGAGAGAGAAAGACAGATGGACAGACAAAGGAGTTGCTAACCATCAGGCTGGGAGGGTGAATAGTTGTTAATGGGGACTGTTAGTGACTAACAACAGGGGGTGTGTAATGGCAGGCTGTGTGGTAACAAGGCCTGGTGTGTGGGCTGGGGGGCTGGGACATGGTGGAGTTTAGGCCCTTAAATTATTGAACTCAGTATTGAGTCTGGAGGGCTGTAGGGTCCCCAAGTGGAAAATGAGGTGTTGTTCCTCCAGCCTGCATTGGGCTTCACTGGAACACGATAGTAAGCCAGAGACAGAGATGTTGGCCAGAGAGCAGGATGGTGCATTGAAGTGGCAGGGAACAGGTTGTTCAAGTTCTTGTTTGCAAGGAGAACATAGATGTTCTACAAAGCGTTCACCAAGACGATGCTTCATATCCCCAGTGTAGAAGAGACCATGTTGTGAGCAGTGAATGCAGTAGAGTAGATTCTGGGAAGTGCAGGTGAGGTGTTGTTTCACCTGGAAGGTATGTTTGGGCCCTTGGATACTGGGGAGGGAGGAGGTAAATGGGAGGGTGTTGCACCTTCATTGGTTACAGGGGAAGGTGCCGTAGGGCTGTGGGGAGGTGTTGGGGGTGAAGGAAGTTTGGACCAGGGTGCCCCAGAGGGAACGGTCCCTGTGAAAAGCGGACAAGGGAGGGGAGGAGAATATGTGTACAGTGGCGGCATCTTGCAGGAGGTGATGGAAATGGCATCTGATGATCTTCTGGATGTGGATGCTGGTGGGATGGTAGGTGAGGATAAGGGGAGCCCTATCACCATTGCAGGAGGGAAGAGAAGGGGTGAGGGCGGAAGTGCAGGAGATGGGTTGGGCCTGGTTGAGGGCTCTGTCGACAACAGGGCTGGGAGACCTCGGTTGAGGAAGAAGGTGAACATTTCGGAGGATCCCTTATCAAAGTTGGCCTCATCTGAGCATATGCGGCAGAGACGGAGCAAACAATGTTTATTTCCAATCAGTTTGTGGAGCTCCTAACAATTTTGCAATTCCGTCCTTTCTGACATCACAGGACAACCCATAATTGAACAGGAGCTGTGAACCGGGTAATTTTGGGAAGATTCTAACCATTAGTATGTCACAGGGAAAAAACTCATACCCTACTCAAGATGTGTGGGATCCACAGGAAGACCAGAACTTGTTGGCCCCAGCTCCTTTTCCTGTGGTTGAGCAAAGCTCAGGGCTGGCACAGGTATCTTTCTGTCCTGGATCACCATGACAGAATTGTTCTGGGTGCTGTAGCAGGACCTGGGGGCTGCAGGAGTGGGAGGTCATCCTGTCCCATAGGCTATGCACCTTCCAGGGAGTGACAAGTGACATTTGTCGGAGTGTTTAATCATGCACCAACAAAGGCATCAGGACATGTCCATCTATGTAAGTTCATACTAGCTCATTTTGTTTCAATGCTGCAACCTGGACAGTGGCATTCAGGAACATAGTTGGGATTATCCAAGTGCAGGGAGCTGTTGACTGTACATGAGGGTCTGAGAGGACTGTGTCAAAATGCTACAGAATTCATGAAACAGGATGGGATTCTGTTTGGTTAATGTTCTGCTGATCTCTATGATCGCTACTACTACTTCCTGGAGGTGTGTGCCCAATACCCTGGCAGCTGTCACAATTCCTACCTTCTGGAGTACTGTCTTGTCCCTGGTGTGACTGAGGGTCCAAGTACCTTACCATAATATCATAAGATATAGTTGCAGAATTAGGCCAGGAGGCATTGAGTCTGCCCCACCATTTGATCATGGCTCACATTTCTGAGTCCCATTTTCTCACCTTCTCCATTTAACCTTTGATTCCCTTATTTCTTACAAGGTTGGTTACATGTCTCATGACAGCATCACAAATGCTCCCAACTGTGCAGAGTGCAGATACAATGCTGCCCATATCTCGATCAGGGTTGTGATGGAGCAGACAACTGGATTGCTGAAGATGCTATTCCAGTGCGTGGATCTGTCCGAGGGAGCCTTCAAATATCTGTGCCTTGCCATCCTGGCGTGTAGATTTGGAGCAGGCAAAGAGGCCAGGTGCTTGATGCTGAGGAATGGGAGAAGTCTTCCAGGGAGAGGGCAAGTAATTTGGGTAAGACAATATTGCCCTTGTGCATGAAAGAGCTCATGCTGCATTGGGAGCTACAAACCAGACAGAACCTGATTGACACCCAGTTCTAATAGATGACTGCTAGGTGCAGGCGGCTACCATGGACTGTAGAATAGTCATTGGTCATGAGACCAAAATCAGGTTTGCATTTTCGGAGCAAATTTCATCCTCTATGTGTTTGCTTGTGTTCATTTTTGCTGTCTGTAAATAAAAGCTCTTGTTTGAAATTGTCTGGTTGTTCAGTAGGGGACCATCACATGCAGGCAAGCAATGACAAGCTGTGGATCCACAGTGGGGATTGGGCAGAGGGTAGAACTGACTTAGAGTGTGTTCAAATGGGATATAACTACAGACTGGTAAAGTATGGGGCCAAATGTTTACACAGTGGTCAGGGTGAGAGAATGAAGTTGTACGTGTAAGGAACTGTCAGCCATGCCTCAAAGGAAGCCCATCTTTCAGTGTATATCCAGCTGAGCGTCAGATTGTTCTGGGAATGTCACACGGTAAGATGGAGCTGAAACCTGCCATGACGGATTCCATAGAAGTGAACAGTTAATGAAGTGAGTTTGGTAAGATGCACCAAGAAACCTCACTAGGCCTCACAGCAGAAGTCCCTCCGAAAGAATAATGCGTCTCACACTTAACCATGGTGTTTGATTGCTCAACTCTGTGGTGTTTGATTCTGAGCGTTTGTTGATTGCTCTCTTGTATGGGTTAAACCTGGGTATGGTGACCCAGAAAGACACTGAACTGAGGTGGGCTATTGTAAGTATGCAAGCAGACATTTTGAAAGCATTGAACAAAACTTCTGCTGTTCAAAAATAAACTGGAAAGTATTGATTCTGCATATCTCTGAGACATAACAAGACACTCTGATTTGTATCTTTTGCTCTGTTGTCTTGACTTTCACTGTCTCTGCCAAAAAAAGACGATTGCGAATTCTGCCATCTTGCTGGTGGTGTGGAAGGAGCCCTGTTGGTACCTTGTTTGTAGGAATGGCATCTGCTTTGGCATTTCTGAAACCACGTCATTGTTGACATTCTTCCTGAAACATTGTTACAGTTTAAGCAAGGAAACTACAATAATATCACTATAAGGATTCGAACTTAGACCACTCCAGGCAAGGCTCAAGCACTGATTCCTAAGTGCAGAGATTGATTGAGCAGATAAGGAAGACTTAACTCTTGTAAAAGAAGTGACATCTTATTTTACTTCAATAACCATTATACTACGAGAAAATGAGGGCGAATGCAGTGCAAAGATCAGGCTCATGGCAAATCAAGGGTGATTGAATTCAATCCAGGAGATCAAGTATCCGGAACAGTATCAGAAGCAAAAGATACTGAACAGTTGTGGAGGACCAGGCAATATCTACATCAAAGCCAGTGAGACAAGAAAATCTACACGGACAATAGGGGGACATATTGGCATCACAAAATGTTGAACAAGAGCTCAACGATAAATATAGTGGCCAAGTATTTTTAAAAAACATCAGACTTGTGCCATGATTAGTCAAGCACCCTTAATTCCCTCTAAAGTTTCCAGAAAGATTATGAGAGAGGCTAGTGACAGAGTTATTTTACTTGAAAGGGAAAAACATATTAAGACCTAGTAGACTGCTATTCAAGATAAATCAAAGTCGGAAGACTTCACTTCATCACATCAGACTCAGAAGTTAGAGCACCGAGACAAATCTTGACAGTAAACAGTTTCCCAGAGGAACTAATTACAACAGATCTCAATTTGTGAATCAAGAATTCATAAAGTTCACTTCAGAGGTAAGTATCAACCAGGTGGCAATTTCTCCAGCCGATCCTTAGTCAAGTGGAGAAACAGAAAAGGTGGTCAGGATCATAAAATCACTGATGTAATACACTGTAGATTGGGAACTGGCCTTAATTAGTAACAAAACAACATCACTAAATAATCGTTATTCACCAGCTGAATTGTTAATGAGGAAGAAATTGAAAACAGATGCACCAGTTTTGAAGTTCCTTCTCAAGCCAAATATATTCTCTCATAACAGGGCAAAAGGAATGGAGAAACAACAAAGCAATTAAAAAAAAACAGAACTCGAGATATAGAGTAAAAGCACCGTCACCTTTGAACTCAAGCAGGAAGTCTGAGGAAAGGGTGGAAAATAAGAAGCCACGGTCACTGGAGGTACAGATCAACCAACATTGTATATAATCAGAACACACAATGTACCACTTGGGAGATGAAAGAGGGCAGAGATATAATTCAAACCAAGAAAACAGCCTGAGCAAAATAATCACAGTATGCAGGATAGAGACTCCCATATTACTTCAAATATTGTACAGAATAATACAACAACACTGTGTCAAAAATAGTACAACACCATTACGTGTTTGTTGAAATTAAGTAAACTAAATCAGAACGGTCAGACCTCTAGATGTACAAGAGTCAGACGTTGGAGGAGGTGATGAGATATTGACCATGTCATTATTAATTACAATGTTTGCAGATAATTGAAAGTAAATTGCTGGAATTAAGTAAAACAAGTAAAAGAGAGACATTGGGGTGGGGGGAGTAGGAGGTATAATTGAATATGCAAATGACAATGATTAACTGATCATGTTACTGTAATTTTTTTATTCATGGGATGACAGCATCGCTGGTGAGGCAGCATTTATTGACCATCCCAGAAAGCAGTTAAGAGTGAACTGCTTTAATGTCAGTGTGGAGTCAAGTATAGGCCAGAGCAGGTAAGGATGGCAGTTTCCTTCTCTAAAGGACATTAGTGAGCCAGATAGATCCACCCCCAACAATTGGCAATGGATTCATGGTCACTAATAGACGCTTAACTTCAGACATTTATTGAATTTAGATTTCACCATCAGTCATGGCAGGATTTGAACCCAGGTACCCAGTTTATTATCTGGATTAACAGTTTAGTGATAACACCACTAGGCCATTGCCTCCTCTCGAATTAGGGAAGGCTAATTGGAAAAAGATATCAGATGGGAAGGAAGCATATAAGAAGAGAAAGCTCAGATACTACAGGAAGGAGCTGTGTTTAGTAACTTGTAACATACAAATGTAAATCTAAAAAGGGCTACTGAACAGAATGTGTGGAAGAGCCTTACTCTTGGATAAGAAGCCAACAGCCTCCAAGAGTTTATGTGGACAGCCCACAACCCAGAGATACTGAGACGTATCTAACTATATTAGTCGTAATATCAGCTTAAAGTATAGAATAAATTGGTGTCATTTAGGAGAAATAGTAATTTGCTCTAATTTTAGTTGCATTATCACTCCAAACAAATCTGGGAGTTCAAACGTCAGAGGAGTTGAGACTCACCTCGGAAAATGATTTAATATTGTGATGCCCAAAATTTTGGAACTGAAGGGGACAAATAGTTCTTTGCAAGACTACCATTTGGCCACATCATTTTAAGGACTGTAAACCCTGAATTAATGCATGCCCAGCCATGTGCAAACATTTAAACCCCCTGGACAAAACAAAAATGGAAGCAAAATGCTCCATATATCAAAAGGTGGTACTGTAAATGCACAAAAATCAAGATCTCAATTGATACAAATAAAATAAAATCTCAATGAAAACATACAAGTCTCTACACCAAAGTTTCAATCCAGTCAACACAAAATTCCAAGAGACAGCGGCATCATGGTGTGTCACTGGGATAGTAATCCAGAACTCTGGAGCCAAGTGTTGAATTCCCATCATGACATGGTGGTAAGATTTCAATTCAGTAAAACTGAAATTAAAATCTAGCTTAATTGCAACATGTTACCAATGCCAATTATTGTGAAAAAGTCTCCATCGGGTTTACTGATGTCCTTTTAGGGAAAGAAATTTGTCATTCTTACCTGGTCTTGCCTGCATAAAACTCCAGACCCACAGCAATATAGTTGACTCTTAACTAACCTCTGATGTGACTTGAATAAACCACTCAGATCAAGGGGCATTTCAGGTTGAGCAATAAGTGCTAGCCCAGCCAGAGATGACCACATCTCTTGAATTAAATTTTTAAAATCCCATTATTTTTAGTCCAATTGTCTTCCACACTTCCTAACCCACACTCTGTTTATTTCCCATCACCATTCATCCAATCTCCTGAAGCTTGTAAATCAGAAACCTTTAGATTCCAGTCTTTAAACTGTAGAACTAAAAGCCTGACTGATGGATATAAACCAGTCAGGTATTACACTTGGAAGAATTGAACCCAAAAAAAACAGCCAAGAAAGTCATTTGCCACCTGTTTCTTCTCATGCTAAGCACAGAAAGTCAGATTTCTCAGTTCCCAGAGAAATTTGCTTTGTGCACTTAACATGAGAGGAGACAAAGGCCAAATGAAAGGAATCCACATGCCAAATCTGGCCCACAGGCCATCTGTTTGACATTGTCAGTTTGAGAAATGGGAGCCAAAATAAAAAGATTAAGTAATATCTAAAAATGTAACAGTTTTCACTCAGGCTGTGTGAACATTCTTTTATCGCAAGCATTTCCACTGTCTGCCTGTGAATATTTATCTTAAACAAAAACACTCTTTGAAAGATATTTCTTGACAAGTACCACGAAAATCCATCACATAGCAGCAGTGGGGAATTGACAAGATCCACCACAGCAAGGCTTCTTACATAGCAGCTTCCATGCCTGTGACTCCCGTACCACTTGGAACAAAAGTGGAAGGAGCTGCAATGGAGCACCGTCACCCAGAATTTATACAACAGCTGTACTGCCATTCCTTCACTGTAGCTGGGTCAAAATTATGGAACTGTCTTCCATTCAGCCCTGAGGGGGTTCTTACACCCCAAGGACACTGTGGTTCAAGAAGGCCACAGTATGTGCAGGTTTAACCAGGTACTCCCAAATCCCTTAAGTGAATAAAACAGAAAATCTATTTTTCCAGCTTCTACAGGAGTTTTGTTTTCAAAATTCAACTTGTCTTACCAATGATACTAATTTGTTTGTATTGTGATCATTAGAGAAAAAAGTATATTTTGGGGAATTTTAAAATAAACTTTCACTTAACAATTTTGTACGAAATAAAATGGAAAATGTTCAATATATACAGAAGATCCTTCGGCATCTGATAGAAAGGCAGATTGAAAGTTCAAGTGCACCTCATTAGAGAGACTACTCCCAAAAATATCTTGGAAAGCATTTTTATCATAAATTCCATGTCACAGTTGCGTGTTTGTTGCCATTCTTCACTATAATGAGCCACCAATCCCAATTTAATGTTTCTGTACAGGTACAGAAGGTAAATAATAACAGGTTTCATCCCAGAGATGATGTTTTTTAAATGTACAGAAAAAATGTCAAAACAGTTAAAATGGAAATACAAATCAAATTACTTGCTATTTACTTAGCCTGTTGGAAATGCTATATTTTTGTTTCTAAGCTGAAGAACAATGTCACAAGTAACCAGGATATTTTACATTTAGGAGCAAAGGAACAGGAATAGACCATTCAACTCCTTGGACCTGTTCCATGAATGTTTACAAATGAGTTGCAGTCCATAATCTAATTGCATCTTGACTGCAATTTGTGCAGTGTTCCACTTTGAGCAATGAACATCTGGAAAAGAAATTCGAGAGCCATTAACACAGGCTAATCTAACCACACAAAATCAATGTATGACTTAAGTCAGTCAAATATATGCTTTGTTTTTTTATTCCACAGAGTCAGATCTTGTACTGCAATAATCCACCTAATGCACAATGTTCTAAATATAAAGGGAATTAAAACCTCAACAAAGATCAGTGACAGATTTAATGTATTGTATTTTACTAAGCCTGCAATTCATGACCTAACATTTAAAGCCCTTCCAGTAAATGGAATGTTTGATATAGGTGTCAGTGCTTATTCATTTCCATTCTAAATTTTGAGTTGATGCTTCTCAAAAAATGGTCACATTTTATTTAGTTCCTCATCTACCCATTCAGATGCACCAGCTATTGATTGGAATTTTGAAGTGATTAGTGTAGAAGGGTTGGAGAGGTGTTGCAGAGATTGTTTTGTCATTCAGAAGGTCCTAGAGACTAAAATGCAGTGCCTGTAATGTGGCAGAGGCAGAAATAAACATCACGCTTTAAAAGCACTTGGATAAGCACTTGGAGTGCTGTAAATTATTAGGATTTAGATCACGAGCTGGAGAGAGCAAGTAATTTGAACAGATCTTATCTGGCTGGTACAGACATGATCAACCAAATGACCTCCTCCTCTACCATCAATTTCTATGATTCAGGAAGGATAGTAGATTTTTTTTCCTTGAACAACTGGTAAGGTGAAAGCATCATTCATTACATAAATCCTATAAACATAAAGTATTATTTTCTGTCCCATGCATAGAATGGTTTTCTTAATTTTACATGTTTAGCAATACGATATGTTAGAAACCCCAACCCTATACGGAACAGAGGGATCTTGGTGTGCAGATACATAGATCCCTTAAAATGGCCACCCAAGTGGACAGGGTTGTTAAGAAAGCATATGGTGTTTTGGCTTTCATTAACAGGGGGATTGAGTTTAAGAGTCGTGAGATCTTGTTGCAGCTCTATAAAACTTTGGTTAGACCGCACTTGGAATACTGCGTCCAGTTCTGGGCGCCCTATTATAGGAAAGATGTGGATGCTTTGGAGAGGGTTCAGAGGAGGTTTACCAGGATGCTGCCTGGACTGGAGGGCTTATCTTATGAAGAGAGGTTGACTGAGCTCGGACTTTTTTCATTGGAGAAAAGGAGGAGGAGAGGGGACCTAATTGAGGTATACAAGATAATGAGAGGCATAGATAGAGTTGATAGCCAGAGACTATTTCCCAGGGCAGAAATGGCTAGCATGAGGGGTCATAGTTTTAAGCTGGTTGGTGGAAAGTATAGAGGGGATGTCAGAGGCAGGCTCTTTACGCAGAGAGTTGTGAGAACATGGAATGCGTTGCCAGCAGCAGTTGTGGAAGCAAGGTCATTGGGGACATTTAAGAGACTGCTGGACATGTATATGGTCACAGAAATTTGAGGGTGTATACATGAGGATCAATGGTCGGCACAACATTGTGGGCTGAAGGGCCTGTTCTGTGCTGTACTGTTCTATGTTCTATGTTCTATGTTCTATACAGAGAGGGGGAGTTACTGTTAAATTGCGTCAATGAGCTAAATTTTGTTTTTGTCCTTGCAGTGAATTGACAATCTCTGAATTTTGAATGTTGATCTGAGAAGCTAAAGGGTGATCTGGGTATATATTTACCATTGCTGTAAAACAGTTTTTAGTCCAATATGGTTTGCATAGAATGGAAAACAAAGTTACGGACAAGAGGGTGAACATCAAATTCATTACAACACAATGTATGCCTTCTTATCATTCAGTTGTCAGTTTTAGCTCAGTGGTGGCATTCTTACATTTGAGTTTAATAATTGTCTTTTCAAGTCCCACTCCAGAGACCTAAACATATATTTTCAGCTGACACTTCAGTGCAGTGCTCAGCGAGTGCTCAGAAGTGTCATTTTTTGGATGCGGTATTAAATAAAAATCATATCTATTTTCTCTGGCAGACATAAATGATCCCATGGTAGTTCTTTTCATTTTGATAAACACTTATCACTTTGCAGTTTGTCGCACCTTGCCAAAGGAAATTGAAGCCATGATTCTTATATTACAATATTAATTTTACTTCAGACATAGTTTGTTTGGTGCACACTGATTTGGGAGTAAAGTTGTGAAAGTGGATGCATAAATTCAAAGTCTTTATTTTTAGACATTCCACCTTGCTGTACAGCAGATATTATTCAGATATTGTTTTCTTCTCCTGCGTAAGTTGACTATCATCATCCTCCCCTCCCGCACCTCTGCATCTAGATTCTGTACTTCCATATGTTTAAAAGAGTTTTACAAGGAGAATTGGCATAAAGTATTAAAGTGTTTCAAGGTATACTGGCTTTGTGCACCATTTCTTACTATGAGGGTGGAAGCGCTGATTTTCTTTTATTATACACAGGGATCAAACAATTTCTGATCGTAGGAAAGATAGAACTAAAGTACCATCACTGGAGTATCCAATCAATGTGAACACACTATCAGTAAGCCTGGTCAGCTGGGTTTCTCCTTCAAGTGTGTATGAAGTGTTCAACTCCAGAAAGGTGAGAAATGTTACTGGTTGTTTTTCACATGTTGGAGTTAGAGGAAATGTCATTGTCAATAGATATTTTATGCAGTAGCGTTGAACTCTTAATTATAAACCTAGAAGGCAGCTGATTTCAGCATGATTAGGCTCTCGGAAACAGTTACTATGAAGATAAAGCAGATAAACGATTGTGTACAACCCATCCCAGAGATTAAATGGAAAGTTGTAACGTACTTTCTTAGCAGAAAGGGGTAACGTTGCAATTATATTGGAGACAATCAGCGTTTGCAGAAATTTATAAAACAATAATTAGCATTCTAGCCCTATCAGATGTACATAATGTGTTGACTCTTTGGCTGACTTTGACTTCTGAGAATCTCCTGTAAGGTTATTGTTAAGCCTATTTGTGTGACCAGAGCAGTCAATTTTGTTGGGCTGTTTAATATGTTTATATACTTCATTAAATATATGTAATGATATATCAAAGCAATTTACGCATATAAATCTCTGATACGTCTGATCTCCTCTAAGTCTGATTCCTTAAAATATCTCACTATTATTCCTCCACCAGTGACAGTCATGACTTTAGCTTCAAAGCTATAATTTCTCGCATTCTGTCCATACATATTTCTGCTTTTCTACCTTTCTTTCCTCCTTTATGAGGTTCCTTAAAGCCATGACTTTTATCAAACTGTTGAACATCTGCCCTGATGATGCTTTGAATTGCTTATGTCAAAATTTTGTTTGATAACATTTCTGAGAAGTGCCACAGGATGAGTGCCAACATTCACAGTTATATTTTGAGGATTTCCATAGCAGTAGGAAGTGAGCATAGGACAGTATTCCCTCACTGTGACAAGTGCCATAGATAGCTTAGGTTTCCAGTTGCAAGAACCTGTTGTAGTCAGAATTGATGACAGGTTATTAACAGGAAATAGCGATGATGGCCTGCTGTACCCCTATATGAGATTGCCAAGGATATCTTAAGTACAGATCAATGGTGATCCAATGGTGTTCTTCATTGAAAGGGGATGTCAGAAGTAAGTTCCAACCAGTGGTGTCAATTTTCGGAATCTTATTATTTTTCCTGGGAGACATAGAAGATAGGAGGAGGCCATTCATCCCTTCCAACCCGCTCCACCATTCATCAGGACATGGCTGATTGTCCACCTCAAAAGCCTAATCCTTCTTTTTCCCCAAATCCTTTGATCCCATTCACCCCAAGTGCCATAT
Organism: Stegostoma tigrinum; assembly: GCF_030684315.1. Classification (NCBI taxonomy): domain Eukaryota; kingdom Metazoa; phylum Chordata; class Chondrichthyes; order Orectolobiformes; family Stegostomatidae; genus Stegostoma; species Stegostoma tigrinum. Next base: position 39,556,490 of record NC_081360.1, on the reverse strand, counting down.
CTAGCTCTTGAATACTCTCAATGTTTTGGCATCAACTACTTCCTGTGGTAATGAATTCCACAGGCTCAGCACTCCTTAGGTGAAGAAATGTCTCCATCCTAAATGGTCTCCCTCGGATCCTCAGACTGTGATCCCTAGTTCTGGACACACCCACCATCAGGAACATCTTCTCTGCATCTACCCTGCCTAGTCCTGTTAGAGTGTTATAAGTGTCTATGAGATCCCTTCTCATTTGTCTGAACTCCAGTGAAAACAATGCTAACCTAGTCAATCTCTCCTCATGTATTCGTCCCACAATCCTCAGAATCAGCCTGGTAAACCTTTGCTGCACTCCCTTGAGAGCAACAGCATCCTTCCTCAGAAAAGGAGACCAAAACTGAACTCAATATTTTCAATGTGGCCTCACCAAAGCCCTGTATAACTGCAACCACACATCCCTGCTCCGATACTCGATCTGGGTATGCCCGTAAGTTACGTTTCCTCTAATGGACTTCATAGACGTCAAGGCTGGAGTGTATATATTGGTTTTCAGATTTAGTAAGTAGGTACAGCAAAAGTTAGCTTGACATTCCTACAACTCAGTCTGTTAGGCCAATCCTATTTATTTGAACTCAGGAAGGGTCACTGTAAAGTTAGCTTGCCGAATCGTTCTCGGGATTTAGAGTTGTCAGTTTTGATTAAATGCTTACTTTGAGGTGAGACGATTAGAAAGAAACACAAGCAATAATAAATAACACAGACATTCAGGAAGATGTTGTTGTACAATTCTTGAAGTAGTTAGGACACTGCAGCGAGTTATGTTTTGCATTAGCCTGTATGTTACAACGCAGAGAGATCAAGTCAAGTGAATTATGCAGTTAGAGACAGCATTGCAAGTTCTTTACTGTATTTATCATCATTATGCAAATGTAGATTGTATCAATTGAATTAAGTGATACTTAGCAGACATGTATTCTGTATGTGTCCCCTTCTGTGGAATAAATGAGCCTAAGTCAAATTTCACCTCATTTGGTCTCCTGTAAGATATACTGAAGATATCGGAAAAGAAAGCATTCATTATCCAGGACACAATGGGATGTTACTGATACTTTCTTAAATTATGTTATAAATGTACTATGATGGTAAGGAAGTGACTGATATCAGGGAACCAACAATACGACAGCTTTTTAAAGTTTGATTTTAGTATTTACAAGAGCAAAGATACCATTCAGGAATTTTTTGGGCCTGAAGATTTGGTCCAAGAATCGCTGCTTTATATCGAATTTATGTTGTGCAATGCGAACATGCAGAGAGATTCTCATTTGCCAATCTTATAAACAGCAACTTATATCATTGGTTTTTTAATGTTCAATGAAAACTTCTGGAATATGTGGTTAAGCAGTATTTATCCAAAATAATCAAATTGTGCACAATTGATTTAGTGAGCACTTAGTTGAAGGAAAATGATTACATGTCATGGCATTGTGATAACACTTTGAAAAGTAATGAAAATTAAAGGGGGTATTTCTGAATCAAGTTACAAAAGGTTGAACAAAGTACCAATCTTCTACTTTGTTAGTAAAGTTGATCTCTACTGAAGCATTGTTACTACAAAGCATTGACCCACTCTTCATTGAGAGGTTGGTATTGTTAATTAGTTATAATAATTTAAGACATGATTGGAGTCTCGTACCAATTAAGATGGTCACAAAAATGTTTGTAAAATGCATCAATCACAACTTAAATATTTAGAATATGTTTACAGCTACTACTGTAAAAAAGTTCACAATTATTTTAAAATGATAAAAACTATACTGCTTCAGAGGACAGCATGTACTAATCATGTATACACGGTGAGTGAATATTTTAATATGAATATAAATTAAACTTTCAACAGTCTTGATCAGCAGTGATATATATCACCTCTGGTTCTGAAGGTATCAACAATTTAGTACCATGCAGGGCCATTTCACCAATGACCTCATAGTTTGCAAACCAGAAGAACAGCAACAGGAGTTTAGCTGTATATCTTTAGAGAGCCTTTGAAAACTTTGTAAAGATTTATTTGTTTCATCAGCCATAAAGATTAAATTACATAGTAAAACATCTAGCTCTATTGAATTGAATAGTGAAGGGAAAATCGTTGCCTCGTCACTACGATTGGAGCTGGTGGAGAAACAAAACTCATATGGGTTTGCTTTCTCGTGAGAACTAGAGACTGTACTACCATCAACAACAATGGTTGGAAAGAATTCACTAAAATTTCAAGAGGTAAGTTATTGTGAAAATCAGAAAGAACAGCTGCCAATGGTATTCCTTAAAATTCCATCTTTGACCAAGTTTTTCATTGCCTGTGCTGATATCACCTTTGATGGATGGATGACAGACCATAAGAGATAATGGCTCCTGTGAAGCATCTTCTGACATTTTCCAAGGCACTTGCAGCTTTTGTTTTTGAGACTTAAAGTTTGATTGTTAAAAATTGGATAAATGCAACATTGGCAAGCTTGGAGTCTATTACATTTTAAAGTTTGGAACTATATCGACTTAACAGGTTAACAGCAAGAGGAAGTTAAGATTATAAACTGTAGGTGGGCTTCCATGGTGCAAGAGATGGAGACATAACCTCTACAATCTTTGTAGTGATGGCAATCCAGAAAGATAGCTTTTGTGCTCCTGAGATGCTGCTTGGCCTGTTGTGTTCATCCAACCCAACACTTTGTTATATAGGCTTCACCATTATTAAAAAGGATGATGGTGAGGATGTTGTTTAGTTTAATTTATGAGATGTTTGCTGAAGGATATTGATTGTTTTATTAGGTTGGTTAAATAATCTTATGATTAATGCCAACATACTATAAGCCTTCTCAATTACTTACTTCACCTTCAAGTTAGGTCTTAATGTCCTCCGAATAAGGATAGCAATGTCACTATGGATACTAACATTTCCAAATTTCTGAACATTTGAGAAATAGTCTGCAACTCTGTTTACCCTATCAAAGTGGAAAATCACTCATTAATTTTGTTAACTAATGTATTGTATGAAACCTAACTGAAATCCCAATATACCATATCTGCTACTTCTCCTTTATCTATTCTGCTAGCAATATCTTTTAAAAACCTGTAACACATTTGAAAACATGATTACCTTTTCATAGATCCATGTTAATTCCGCCTAAGCAGATCATTATTTTCCAGATCATATATGCTCAGTATTTACATCATTTATCACATGTTCTTGTATTTTCCCTATTACTAATGTCGAGCTAATACATCTGTAGTTCCCCATTTTCTCTCTTCTCTGCCTTCTGAAGACTGTCCAGTCTTGGAATTGGTGGGTATAGTTTGTAGGTCACTGAAAGAAAACAATAGTCAAAAGAAATATCAGTTCCTTTAACTGGATGCGGATATCTAGTAAATTGACTGCAGGCTACTTAATCTATGTTATTTAACAAATAACACAAGAAATACAACACAATGGCCCTCCACATAATCAAGTGACAAAGAAAAGGATAAGGAGATCAGCTTGAAGATTTTGAACAATGGCCAGAACCAAGATAACAAAGACGAGGGCAAGGATTTCAGCAGCAGATTAGTAAAAGATGAGATAAAGTTTGCTGATGTTAAATAGACATACAGTTGGTGCTGATGTGGATATTTAATTCAGATGTTCATCTCAAGGTCAAATTTGTCACTATGATTGCAAACTGTGGCTCAGCCACAGACAGTTGCTGTGGACACAAAATAAAGAACACGAAAGAAGTATGTAATCCTCAAGCCTAAATGACATTATATTACGAGAACTGGATCAGTACAGACTGCAGCTAAACTGGTGAAAAGCAGCTAAAGTGTCTTGAGAGCCAGTCCAGAGGTCAGGGTTATTGTGCAAAACACTACAGTTTTGGTTTCTGGTGTGAGGATTATTACAAATACAAATGGTCAATCAAGATCAAAAGCAAGGGAACAGAGACAATGTCCAGGATTTTAGTTCAGAGGATTTCCAGGCAGAGCATTAAGTGTTGAATAATGTGTTGAGATTTAGAAAAGCGGACAGAGGGGTTTCCTAAACATCTCATGCCTCCAGATGATTTCCATATTTTTCTGACAACATCTGAGCAGTGAGAAACATAATAATGGTTCTGATTTTTCAGCTTACAAGGAAGCTTCATGCTGACCGTGAAGTAAGTCTCATTGGTAGATCTAGCAAGAGAGGTGAGAATTTCACCTCTGTTGCTATGTAGTGATGTTCCAACTGATTGCAGCATTCTATAGAGTCCAATCTCCTCAGGAGGTCCCCACCTTCACAAATCCAGCATTCAGACATTTTGATTCAGTCCACAAATCAAGAAGCAACTGAAGACATTGCATATAGTGATGGCTATGGACCCTGACAATGTTTCAGCAATATTATTGATGACTTGTCCTCCAAAATTTAATACAACACTAGCTGAGCTTTTCCAGCACAACTACAACATCAGTATTTACTGGACAGTGTGGATAATTGCCAAAGTGCATCTGACACACTAAAAGCAGAAAAAATACAGCCAACCAATTTCTGCCCAATCTGTCTATGTGCAATCATGGATAAAATGATGGAAGGTCATCATCAATGTCACCAAACATTGCTATGGTTTCAGTGATACATGCTCACCAATGTTCAGAATGGGTTCTGCCAGAATCACTCAGCTCTTGACCTCATTACAGCCTTGGTTCAAACATGCATAAAAGAATGAATCGCAGTATTGAGGTAGAAGTCACAGACCTTAATGTCAAGAATGCAATTGCTGGCTTTGGCATTAAGGGGCTTTAGCAAGTTTAGAGTCAATGGAAAAAACAAAGGAAATCTCTCTGCTGGTTATCGTCACACTTGACACAAAAGAAAATGGTTACAGTTGTTGAAGATCAGTCATCTCAGTTCCAAAACATCTCTGCTAGAGTTCATCAGGGTTGTGTCCTACGTTCAAACTTCTTCAGCTACTTCATCAATGGCCTTTCTTCCATCATAAGGTCAGAAGCTAGGCATGTGCCAATGATAGCATAACATTCAGCATCATTCATGACTCCTCAGATACTGAAGCAATGTTCAAATGTAACAAGAATGAGAAAGTATCCAGATTTAGGCTAACAAATGGCACATTGCATTCATGCCATGCAAGTGCCAGGCAATAGCCATCTCTGACAGGAAAGAATATAAGCATTACTTCTTGACATTCAAGGCATTACCATCACTGAATCTACCACCATAAACATGCTGATGATTACCATTGGCCAAAAACTGAACTGGATTCACTATATAAAATCTGAGCCCACAGGATCATATCAGAGGTTAGGCTGTAGTGTTTAACTCACATCCTGACTCCCCACAGCCTGCACACCATCTACAAAGTACAAGTCAGGACTGTCGCACAATAATTCCCACTTGCTCGATTCAGCACAGCTACAACAATAGTCAAGCAACTCAGCAGCATTGAAGGCCAAACAGCCCACATGATTGCCACCATATCTATAAATCCCCTTACCACTGATGCTCAGTAGGAGCAGCGTGTATTGTCTACTAGATTCATTGCAGAAATTCACTGAAGCATCTTACAAACACATAACAACTACCATCTAGTGTGATAAGGACAGCAGATACATGGGAACATCACCACCAAATTCATCTCCGACCCACTCACCATCTGGCTCGAAAATATGTCTCCATTCCTTCCGTGTCACTGGCTCAAAATCCCAGAACTCAGTTCTGTGTGACATTATGGGTGCACGTGTATCAAATGGACAACATTGGCTCATGCAGGCAGGACATGACCGACTTCTTAAGAGCAATTAGGAATGGGTAATAAATCCTGGTCTAGCCAGCGATGCCCTCATTGTATAAGTGAATAAAAATAGAGTTTGAGGATCGAGTGATGTTCTTGAAGCTATCCAAAATGTCAATTACTCTAAACGATTTTCATAGTCATCCAAGCAAGCTAAAAAAAACAGTAAAAAGAAAATCACTTCTAAACTATTCGACAAAATTAATGATTGGAGCATTGTCAAAGGTTAAACGTAAATGCTGAAGTATCCTGAAGAAATCTTTGAAAAAGATTATTCAAAAATTAATAACAACATTCAAGTAATTGATCATTTAACAACACTCAATGATAACGACATTTTTTTTGCTAGCTCTCCTGTTTACAAAGTTTAATCAGACTGTGTTTTTTGTGAAGACTATCACCAAGTGGAGCAACAAGTGCACATATGCAGGACTACGGAGTGCAATATCACTACCCAGAGATTGCACAGCTGTAACTGCCTGTTATAAATATGTCATCGCTAATATCATCACACTGTAATTCTACACACTGGGGCCTTGACTCATTGAGGCTTCTGTTCCTTGTCAGTAGCCTCACTTTCTCGCTGCCCCACACTCACCCCTGAGTCAACTGACACAAGGAGCCAGGAGGAAATGCAAGATCTCCCGATGCAGCACAGAGAGGGAGCGGTCATCACTTATGAAAGCTAAAACATTGCAGAGTCTGCACATGCCACTAATGCTGGCATGATTGCACACAGGATGTGGTTACTTCAGCAGCTGATGCACAGACGAATCCTGTGGAAAGTCACTGCCAGCTGACATCAACAGCTTCACCCATGCATCTGCTGGTGACCATATTGGAATAATTGCTGTTTTATCATCAAGTCAATGTTATAAATTATCAATGATCTTTTAATGGAAGCTTTATGCAAGCCAGTCCCTTTGCCTCACAAACACTAGACCCTAGTTGCCCCAATAGCGTTTGTATCCAATTTTCCTCCCAACTCAGGCACCAAACAACATGCCACAAGGCCTCATGGGTTTGGCAGCCCAGCCAATCAACTCTGTCCTCTGATTGACACCTTAGCATATATGTCAACCAGACCAGCCTTGGAGAATTAGAGCCAACACTGATTGTAAATACTGAAGTCTCACAAATGAGGAACTTAGCAGAAGATGGTAAATATTGATAAATTTGAATTTGCTTAAGAAAATGGTGAGAGAATGTTTTGAAGATACATCAAGGTCAGGAGAACAATAGAGGCTGAAGATGAATTTAGTGGGGTGACAAAGAGCTATTTTTAGCTACAGTCGGTTTAGGCCAGATGATTCAAGTGGGCTAAGGTGAGTAGCAGGAAGCTGCACAAAAGACTATAATGCAGCCCTGTGACTGTTACAATAACCTGCATCGTGGACTAAATTTCTGCCATTAGAACTCTGATATATGCTGCAAGCATTTTATGAATATTGCAAGTTTTGATTGAATTTGCGGCATGAGAGTTTGCAATGTTGTTATTATCAATATGGTCCTCTATTTGACAACCACAGCCAACATTTTAATATTAATTTTTGTAATTAACACAAGAATTACTAAAAGCTTGTGATACTTAGGGGCAATTTTGTATTTAGTTGCATTTGTAACTTTAACTCAGTCAGCAGACTCTTTTTTTTCCTCCTGCTCTTTGCACATTTGGTGCTTTACCTCTCCCACTTTGCCTTGTCATTGCTGTTACTTTGCGTATCATGGCCTTGACACACTCTCTGGAGTAAATTTCTTGTTTTTTTTGGTTTTTGATTTGTTTCTCGGTATCCCTGTCTGCTGTGGGTCTGAAATGCTGCACACATATACAAACTGATAGTTTGCTATAATGTTTGATCCGTAACTTCTAATGTGTTTTACTGTTTGAAATAAACTGAGTTGAGTATTCTTTGGCAAGCAATTGATAATTGGATAAGGATCCCTGCTGTCCTCTGAAGATTATGACATTTTTACACTCTTCTTCTGACATGACATCATACACTGGTTTGTGCAGTCTCTCTATGATGAACAGCCTTGTGAGATGCACACTGAGTGTTTAGTATTTACCCTGACCACATAGAAGGGTTTTGAATTAGTTTAAGGCTTATCTCTAATGGTGTAGCTTCCTGTTTGGTATATGTTAATTTTATTAACTTTTACTACAAACCTGATTAGTGTCAGTATCGGAGGTTATTTATACTAGGACCCAAGGTCACTTCCTGTTTACTTTTTAATTTAATAAAATTTCTTTTCATCCATAACATCATTGCTCAAAGTAAAAGGGGCATTTCACTTTGTGTATTTAGGGAGGTTTCTGTGTCAAGTACAAGATCACAAATGGGAACAGTAAACAATATCATTGAGCTAGGGACAGAAACAGCACCTCCCAGACAAAATCATCATCATTAGATCTGGACTTATCAGTAAATTACCAATATATTATAGAGACTCATAGGCTCATTTGTTATTATATATAGTTAAATTTCTTTCAAAAGAGCTGAATGCTGCATGCTTGCTTTGCCTTGAAGAGGGTTCACCTTTAAGGACTCCATGTGCTGTATGCATTCAATATTATGACTCTGCCTTGCAACTGCAAACTGCACTCCTACTGAACCAGTAGACTAGCATAAACTCTGCTTCATAACTTATGTTTAATTCTTTTAAATAACTCGGAGTTAATCAATCCCTGGTGAAGATGTCCATATTAAGGCTGTTATCATTAGCTTGGCATTTATGCATAGGCATGATTGGCAAAGCCAGATTTTATTGCCCTTGGAAAAATTACGAGTGAGCTTCCTTCTCTAGATATTGTATTATTACTGGTGAATCGTGCTCTGGGTAGAGAGTTTCAAGATTTTTAACCTAGTGCTGATGAAGGATCAGCTATATATTTCCAGGTTACAATGTTATTGCCCTGTATGGTAACTTGGAAGTTACCATTTACCTACTGCTCTTGGCTGCCTACATGCAAGAGATTGAGGTGCAGCTGAAGAAACCAAGCAAGTTGGTGCAACACATTTTGAGGATAGCACGGACTTCGGATAAGATATGCCAATGATAGAGGGATTGAATGTCTAAATGGTACATGGGGTGCTAGGCTGCTTTTGCTGGCAGGTGAGGCTTTAGAAGGACTTAGACAGACTAGGAGAGTGGACAGAAGTGGCAGATGGGACGCAATGTGGCAAAGTGTGAGGTTATGCACTCTGGAAGGAAAAACAGAGGCATAGGCTATTTTCAAATGGGGAGAGGCTTTGGTAATCTGAAGCACAAAGGAACGTAGGAGCACAAGTTCAGGACTCTCTCTTAACATGCAGGTTCAGTTGGGCAGTTAGGAAGGCAACAGCAATGTTAGCATTCATTTCAAGAGGTCTACAATACAAGAGCAGAAATGTGCTGCAAAGGTTCTATAAGGCTGTAGTCAGATTACATTTGGAATATTGTGGGCAGGTTTAGGCTTTATCCAAGGAAGGATGTGCTGGCCTTGGAGAGGGTCCAGAGGAAATTTACAAGAATGATCCTGGAATGAAGTGTTTGTGAGGAACAGTTGAGGATCCTGGTGTATTGATTGTAACAAGGTCAATCAGCTGGACCTCACTGAATACAGGTTCCCTGATTGGGGCTGTTAACCTGGTCCAATCAGGAAGCCTTGGCTGACAGATAAACAGTGTGACTATCAGAGGTGTTGACATTCTGGATCCTGAATCTGTATGAGGTAGTACTATAAGTCAAGAACTGCTCATGTGTAAATAAGTGGTTACTTGGTGATGGGATATTGGTGTCCCTGGAGTTATTTCAGCTGGGTCTGTATTTTATGGACTTCAGAAGTATAAGTGGCAGTCCGATTGAAACTGACATCAGTGGCTCGGGTAAAGTAAAAATGGAAAAGCTGTTTCCACTAATGGGGGTGATTAGGACCTGAGGGCACAGCCTCTGAGTGAAGGTATGACCCTTTAGAACTGAGATGAAGAGGAATTTCTTCAGCCAGAGGGTGGTGGGCCTGTGGAACTCCTTGCTGTGAATCTCAAATCATTATGCATTTAAGGCAGAGGTAGGTAGGTTCCTGATTAGTAAAAGGATCAAAGATTATTGAAAGTAGGCAGGAAAATAGAAACTAGAAAATAGAAATTAGAAACACATCAGCCGTGACCAAATAGTGGAGAATGGATCAGAATTAGGCCAACGTATTATGGTGCTGATTTTCATGAGTGTCCATGCTACAGCCAGCCAGACAAGTGTTCTATCACACTTTGATTTCTGCCTTGTAAATCACACAAAAGGCTTTGAATATCAGGTGACTCACTATTCACTGAACTTTGAATCCCTGATTTGAATGGTTTGAATACTCCTGTACCCATTGTATTTATTGTGTTAAGTACAATTGAGTATCTGGTCAATTTGGAGCCACTTAGACTGACAAAAAGTCACCTCTTTCAACACTACTCTTTGGAGAAATTTACAGTGAGAAACACATGGACATATAAAAATTTCAATAACAGAACGGTATGGCCCACAGTATGTTATGTTTCACAATTGGAGTAGTGTGCCACAATCTGGGTCTCCATTAGAGGTGGTGAAAAACTGATTTAAAAACCAAAAACCAATTGGGGGAATCAACCCAGAAAGTGTTTTTTTATTCAAATCCTCCTGATCAAACCAGTTCAAAAACTCTCAGATTGTTAATTGTGCTCATTGATACCTATGTCTTGGGAGCCATGTTCTCCAACCCAGCCAAGAGCATGGGTTGGCTCTTTGCCCCTCACAAAGCATCAGCACTTTAAAAGCCAGAGCCTTTTGGTAGGGATAGTAGAAAATGCAGATGCTGGAGAATCTGAGATAACAAGGTGTAAAAGGGTCTAGGCCCAAAACGTCAGCCTTCCTGCTCCTCTGATGCTGCTTGGCCTGCTGTGCTCATCCAGCTCTACAACTTTTATCTCAGCCTTTGGGTAGGGCTAGGCTGGTACAAAAAGATGTTAAAAAAGCAACTTGCAAATCCATTGTGAAAAATGACTTGTAAAAATTTTTGTAATTTAAATAATAGAATAAAAGATTTTACAAAGACTGATATTCATTACTTATGTCCCAAGCCAATATTATGATTGCTGAATTTTTAACATCTGTACCTTTTTTAGTACTGGTGAGATGGTGAATGCTTTCATTTGAAATCAATGACAAGATACTCCAGGAGCTGTATATTCGATAACAAACACACAAGACTAGAGAAGCTCAGCAGTATCTGTGGAGACAGAAATAGAGTTAACATTTCGAATCTGGTATGACTCTTCTTCAGCTGCCAGATCTACTTAATTTTTCTAGCATTCTGTGATTCTTTCAGATTTCCAATATCCACAGTATTCCAATCAATGCGTGACAATGATGATTGCATATTGCTACAACACTCAAGGATTGCAGTTCTGTACCTCTCACTGCTCCATTCCACAGGATCAGGCAGGCACAGGGTACTGACCAATAATTGATTGGAGTGGCAGGAGAATGCCAGGCTCACCACCTGCCTCTGTTGCTATTTAACCAGTGGTGAGCTCGGTCTCAGGTGGCCCATTTCGTTTTTGGTCTCTAAAAGGCCCTTGAATATTCAGGTGATTTAATTCACGCATATTTTCTTTGCCTTCCCGCAGGGCTGTTAGCTGTAATATATTCAACCTCGTAAAATGCAAAATGAATTGCCCAGCTCTGTTGATGAACCTGAAAATTAAAATTAATGATTAATTCAGCATGTCTTGAGTGAACAAAAAGAAAATGACTCATATGAGTTCATCATCCGAGTCATCAGTGAAGAAGAATGCCAAGAAAGGAGAAAGTGAATCACTATAATGATGAAATGGCATTTGGCAGATCATTTTGTACCTATATTCTGTTCTGTCTGCAAAGTAACACTTCTCTTTGTGACCTAAAAAAAGTAGAGTAAATAGTGAATTAGACAAAGGAGAGATAATTTTATCTTGAATTCTTGGATGAGTTTGCTCAGAACCTCAACCTGAGCTACAAATCTTCTCAAAACTCGCTATCTTGAATTCTTGTTAAGAGGACAACATGCCAGGATAATTAGGACATTTGTTGAATTGGTATTGGTAGTATTTGCAAAATTGTAAATCTGTGCCTCTTTTTTGGATCTAAATTTAACATAGTGGCAGAACTGAAAGCTCATTAAGAGATAACAATCTATGACAGCACATGAGTAAACTAATCCTTTCCTATGCATACTAAAAACAAAATGTGGAGATCTGAAGGTCAGAAATCAGACAACACCAGTACATAGTTCCAACAGGTTTATGTGAAATCACAAGATTTCAGAGCACAGCCCCTTCATCAAGTGAAGTGAGAGGGAAGCACACAGATACAAAATTAATAAGCAGAGAAATCAAAAGATCATATAAATGATGTGAATGGAGTGTTGATTAATAGGTGACCTGAAAGTGAATCAAAAGTGTCAGACGGTGTGAGTTAAGTGTCAACAAGTGAAGGAATGATCTATAATCTGATTAAATGAGGCAGAGTGATAATTACAAACCAAATGACTGGCATAACATGATAGGTATAAGAGTTGCATGCCAAGGGTCCAACCAAAAGTAATAAGTGAACCAAAACTCTACAAACTATTTAAGGTAGAGAGATCGTAACAATTTATCAAGGCGATGGTGTTAAAACAGGACCGTAAGGGAGATTTTACAGGTATAGAACAGTGTGGTGGGGGTCACATGTAATGCAACATGAACCTAAGGTCACAGTTGAAGCCATTTCCATGGGTACAGGGCTTGGCTATCAGTTTCTGCTTGGTGATTCTGCATTGTCGTGTATCTTGGAGGACGCTTACCCTGAGATCAGGCTGAATGTCCTTGACCACTGAGTGCTCCCCAACTGGGAGGGAGCTGACTCCATATTCTCAGTTTGCATTCAGGATACAGCAGCAGCTATGAAACACTGCCAAGCAGACAAGGCAACAGAACTATGCCAGCTACATGCACACCAAGAACAGGAAGCTGGAGAAATTTGGCATCACCACCATCAGTCACCAAGTCCCCCGCAGTACCACAATTAAAACCGGTACCATCACAGGGAAATCCATCATTAACTTGTCCTACCACACCCTTCAACCAAACAAAATTTCAATTCTTAGCTGAAGGTTCAGTTTCTGCCCCACCACCAAAATGGACCCCATTGGTCTTGAGGCAGACACTGAGGAATTCGTCAGGTGACTGAGGCTCCAGGAGTTCTTCCACAAACTGCATAATGTCAACAGCGAGCATATTGAGATAACCAATGAACCAGAACAATTGACCGAGAGATCCGCAGTACAGCGGCCAAAGAAGAAAGAGTCGCATTGGCCCCCTCCAGAAGGCCACTGTCCTAGGCTCGACATGTATACTCAAGCCATAAGGAGAAGTGCTAATGCTGGATTCATCAGCCGTATTCACAAGGTAGCGCAGAATGTTCCCCCAGCACAACACAATGCCGTCCACGCTCTCAAGACCAATCGCAACATTGTCTGCTGGTTTGATGACAGAGGTGGAGCCACCATCATACAGAATAGAACAGGCTACTTCAAAGAAATGTATTGACAACTAAACAACCAGGAACACTACAGACAACTACCTGCCGACCCAACCAAAGAACATGCCCATACACTGAACAGACTGATCAAGTCTGGATCAAAGGACCTTCAGAGTATCCTGTGCTCTCTCATCTCACAATTTTTTCTAATAGGAAACTTCTACTGCCTTCCAAAGATGCACAAAGCCAACACCCCTGGACGTCCCACCATATGCGGCAATGAGACCCTGTGTGAGAACATCTCTGGCTATGTCAAGGGCATCTTGAAACACATTGTACAAAGAGCACCCAGCTTCTGTCATAACACTACAGATTTCTTACAGAAAGTCAGCACCCATGGGCCAGTCAAATTAGGAACATTCCTTGTCACAATAGAAAGTTTTGGCACTCTACAACAACATCTTCCATGATGACAGCATCACTGCAACAGCCTCTGTAAGACATGTCAGATCATCAACATGGACACTACCATCACATGTGGGAACTCCACCCACCACTTACACAGCAATAAATATGTGACTTAGTCAATGATGTCTATCCCATATGCTGCAAGATTAGCTGAGGCATGGTATATTGACCATGCGGAGTCAACAGATTAAACGACACCGTGTAACAATCACCAGACAGGAACATTCCCTCCCAGTCAGGGAATACTTCAGTGGTCAAGGACACTCTGACTCCAATCTTCAGGTAAGTGTCCACCAAGGTGGCCTTTGAGATACACAACAACGCAGAATCATCAGGAGAAACTGATAACCAAGTTCTGTACCCACGAAGGTGGACTTATCTGTGACCTTGGGCTCATGAGGTGTTACATGTGAGCCCATCACTCTGTTCTATATCTGTAAAATCTCCCTTACTGTCCTGTTTTAACACCATCACCTTGAGAAATTGTTATGTCTCTCTACCTTAATTAGTTGGTAGAGTTTTGAATTACTTATTACTTTGGTTAGACCCTCGGCATGCAACTCTTATGCCTATCATGTTATTCCTGTCATTTTTTAAAGTGATTATCTCTCTGGATCATTTAATCAGATTGTAGATCACCCCTTTGCTTGCTATTCAGCTGTTGATGCTTTACTCACACCATCTGACACTTTTGATCACTTTCAGATCACCTATTAATAAACACTCCACTCACATCATTTATATGATCTTTATATTTCTCTGCTCATTAATTCTGTGTCTGTAATTCTGTCTCTCCTCCCCTGGTGAAGGGAAGGGGCTGTGCTGTGAAATCTTGTGCTTACAAATAAACTTGTCGGACAACAATCTGGTTTCAATAGATGTGAAGCTGGAAAAGCGTAGCAGGTCAAACAGCATCCGAAGAGCAGGAAAGTCAAAGTTTCGGGCTGAAACCCTTCATCAGGATTGCGGAGGAGAAGGGGAGCTCAGCAGTAAATAGAGGGAGGGAGATGGGGCTGGGGGAACAATGGGTTGAATGGTGATAGGTGTTTGCAGGACATTGGTCAGTAGGAAGGGTAAAGTGGATAGGTGAGTAGGAATATGGCCAGGTTAGGCCAGGTCAGAAAGGAAAGGGCTCGACATGGGATCAGGCTGGGGGTGGAGGGATTTTGAAGCTAGTGAAGCCAATATTGAGGCCATTGGGCTGTAAGTTCGCAACGCAAAATATCAGGTGTTGATCCTCCAGTTTACATTCCTCCTCACTCTGACAGTGGAGGGGCTCAGGGAGACATGTTGCCAGGACAGTGAGAGAGGGAATGAAAATAGATGGTAAACGGAAGATCGGGATGGTTGGTGTGTGCAGAGCACAGATTCTCTGTGATTTGGTCCCCGATGCTGCGGATACAATAGATCAGGTTGGATGAATTGCAGGTGAGTCTCTGCTGGATCTGGAAGGATTGTTTGGGACCTTCAATAAAGGTGAGACGGGAGGTGTAGGGGCAGGTATTGCACCTCTTACAGTTGCAGGGAAAGGGACTAGGTGTGGTGAAGGGGTTGTTGGGGAGTGTGGAGCTGATGAGGGAGACATGGAATGAACAATCCCTGCGGAAAGCGGACAAGGGTGGGGAAGGAAGTACCTTTTTGGTGGCGCCCGCTTGTAGGTGGCAGAAATATCGGAGGATGATGTTATGGATTCAGAAGTTGGTGGGGTGTTATGCAAGGACTAGGGGGACTCTATCTTTACTGTTGGGTTTGAGGGCAGAGCTGCGGGAAATGGAGGAGATGCAATTAAGGGCATCCTTAATTACAGAGGAGGGGAAATTTCAGCCCCTAAAGTGGGAGGGCATCTGGGATGTCCTGGAGTAAAAAACCTCATCCTGCAGGCAGATGCAGCAGAAGCAGAGAAATTGAGAGTATGGGATGGCATTTTGCAGGAGGGTAGGTGAGAGAAGGTGTAGTTGAGGTAACTGTGGGAGTCAGTGGGATTGAAATAGATGTCAGTGGTGAGTCGGTTTCCAGAAATGGAGATGGAGAGGTCCAGGATGGGGAGGGAGGTTTCAGAAACGGTCTAGGTGAATTTTGATGGTGGGGTAGAAGGTGTTGGTGAAGTTAATGACTGCTCATGCTCCTTGCAGGAGCATGAAGCAGCACCGATGCAGTCATCAATATAGCAGAGAAAGAGGTGAGAAACAGTGTTGATGTAGTTGTGGAAGAGGAACAGTTCCACAAATCCTACAAAGAGGCAGGCATATCTCAGGCCCACGTGGGTGAACGTGGCCACCCCTTAGTTTGTAAGAGGCGTGAGGATTCAAAGGAAAAGTGGTTGAGAGTGAGGCCCTCTGTATAGAGGATACAGGTGTAAAGGGACTGCATGTCCATGGTGAAGATGAAGTGTGGGGGGATGGGGAATTGAAAGTTTCGGAAACCGTGAATGGCATGGGTTTTGTTACAAATGTAGGTAGGGAGTTCCTGGACCAAAGGGGAAAGAACAGAGTTGAGGTAGCAGGAGATGAGCTCAATGGGGCAGGAGCAGGCAGAGACAGTGGGTCAACTGGGGCAATTGGGTTTTGAGAAGGAGCTAGAAATGAGCAGTGTGCGTTGGGGAACTCTCAGGTTGGAGGCTTTGAATGGGAGATCTCTTGAAGTGATGAAGTTGTTGATAGTCTGGAAGATGATGGCTGGGTGATCAGAGGTGGGGTCATACTCGAGGCAACTGCTGTCTGACCTGCTGTGCTTTTCCAGCTTCACATCGATTGATTCTGGCTTCCAGCATTTGCAGACCTTACTGTCTCCCAAGTCATTTGTAGCCTCGTGCCATCTGATTTCTGATATAATAGAAGCAATACATTAAAGCAACATTTCTCTGTGAAATTCTGAAACATGCTTCTGTTATCAGGATGTTACTTCAGTGCTATGCTTGAGGATGTATACATTCCTCCTCAGACGAGAGCAGAAAATGAACATTCTGGTATGATTAGTTTGAACCTGACTGTGAAATAAATCCTAGGTACACAACCGTCAATTTAAATTAGAGGTTCTGAAAAACACAGAATCTTGAGCTCAACCAAAATGCCACCAGTGCCTTCAAGCATGAGTTGAAAGACAACATCAAAAAGGCCCTTAATTGGTTTGTGCGAACATTTTTCACTACTGCTCTTCTGCGCAGTGGTTTGTACAGAGACTGTAAGTATGAATTCATCACTTCCACGAAGGACTATGGCAGAATGATAAATAGAAGACTTAAACTGTTTTATATGATCAAACTGTGAGAAATTAAATTGCATAATAAAATAAAATGCATTTAAAAGACTTGCTCAACAGAACAACTAAATTAAAACTTGATTGTCATCATAATGATTTCATCCATCAATATAATGTGTATGGGAAGCAGCTTTAATGAGTAGCAATAAATAGGGCCTGTTTTCTCCCCACCTCACCTTCACCAACAACACCACCTCCCACCCCCGATCAAAAGTGCTTCTTCCTGGGAATGCTTGTGGTTTTCTTTTGTGAATAATATTCGATTGGAATGCTTCAGTGTATCAGAATTATCATTGATTACAACAGAATTAATTTTCGATGCAATTGAAATCTGCATGCCTTAAGCAATCATTTGGGGTGCACTGCAAAGATTTAATTATATCATTTTTTTGGTGAATAATCCCAGAGGGACTGTGTAAAGCTTCTAAAGATTTTCAGATGACAAGAAATTTGTGTATCGGTTTAACATTTTCAACAGTGAACCAAATACAAACATTCCTGATGTGAATACCCATGTTGTTCCAAACTTGTGTCCCACAGTTCCTGGGAATCTTTCTCAGGCAATTTTAGCATGGCCAATTTTAGCACGTCTTCAGACTGTGGGAGGAAACCAGAGGACCCAGGCACAGGGAGAATGCGCGTAGACAGTCGTTTGTAGTTAAGATTCAAAAGTTTCTTTTTGTCCAAAAGCTCAGGATTTGCTATGGCACGACAATATGTTCTTGCTGTCACCGTGATCCCATATGAACTAAAGTATTCTTCACTTCAAGCATTAATATGCTAGATGTGGTCATACCTCTGTCTCAACATGTGTATTTGAAAAACAATTACAAAACATTTCATTGCCTTCTTGTGAACTGAATGATAATCTCTGAGATTCTGATAAGATTTCCTCACATTTGTTTGAGAATGAAAAAAAGAGCATTCATCAGTACAGGATAAGTCTCTTTCACCTCAGTATATATTCATCGAAAACGGAGGCTGTTTGTTGACTTTAGGTTATTAAATATTGTACTTGTTTTACCAAATGGCAGTCATTCACACTTTGTCTTGCCTTTAAATTCTTTTCGATTGCTTCAGTTATCTTGAGAGCATCATCAACCTGAAACAACACTGTTACTCTTTACAGATGCTGCCTGGCCTGCTGAGTCTATTCTGCCCTTAAATTAACCTAGATTATCTTATCTATGGTGTAACATTATGCCATTTGAAAATCACATCTACTCCCTTTTTTGCCTTGTACCATTAAACTCCATTGGAATGGTAGAGGTTTCTTAGACACAAAATATGTTGCTATACATCTCTGCCTGTGAGATTCGGAGAGACATGGCCAGTCATAGCCTTTGAACAATCTTTTATGCCCTACAGCATTCATTTCAAAACAAAACCAACACCTACATAATCACTTGAGGGTGCCGACCATTAGTCAAGAGCATAAGCATTAACAGCATAATCACTTTGAATGTTGTCAAAGAGCAAAGAGAATCAAGGGGTCTGCTTCGAAGTCATTCCACAAGTCATGACACAGGTTAATCAGGACTTGCCTCTTGAGCACACAATGTCTGAGGCATTGCCTTTCGGTGGGAAGTGAGATTGATAATTCTTGCAACCTCTCTGGAAGTAAAAATTGGGAAAATATCACCGCCTGTTCCCAACTTCTGCAACAGTGCCTGCTGTCTGTGAATGCAATAATTGGTTTATTGGCTCCTATGAATCACTGTGAGGTGGCACAGTTCAATTTTAGTCTAAAAACCACAATTATTGCAATGGGTGATGTAATTACCTCTATAAATCTACTGGTTAAAGTTTCATATGAATGTCAGTAGCCAAGAGCCAGAATCAGTACCATTGGATTATCACACAACGGAAAATGAGAAGTAACAGTAAATATCAACTGCTGTGATTACTGTAAGTTTCAGAGCAAAAATCATTTTAATCACAACACTTGTGAAACACTCAGAATAAGGGAAAAATGCAATTCAGGATGAAATAAAATTTCCCAAGCGGAAGGTTATTTGAAATAAAATACAATGGTAGTGGGTAGATGTAAATTACAACACAGAACTCTAGCATCAGAGTTTGAACTTGTTTTTTTAAACTTATTGCATACACTCAAATTGACAACTTGCCTGGGTACGCAAAAGAAAAATTCCATTTTACAACAAAAAATGTTGGAGGCATCACTTTGCAGGCGATAAAATGAGTACTGTTGTTACTACAACCTTATAGGTGCATTATTGCCATGCCAGCAAATTGCAAATGACAATCAATAAATAATAGAACAGCTTTCTAAAACAAATTGTCACTAATGTAACTGCCACACTGACTCCATCTTTGAAACGGTAATAAGACTCATGGTATAAAAGCTCTCATGCAGTTCCAGCCATGTGGCCATCATACTTTCCATCATCAACCCACACACTGCACTCTTGCTCCAAGTTAAAATTGGATGTCAAAAGTCTACAGAGTTTCAATTTCCTACATTCGACCAAGACTCTTGTTGAATGTTCCCTATTATGTAGGTCACACACACTATACCTATATTACTACATAATAGAGAATGTCTGTCAACACCCCTAACTTCTGAGTTCATTAAATCGTATAAAATCCGTGAATAGAATTGTAAGTGGTCTATATTTGCTCACAATGCCCAGACTACAGATATGGTGGGCTGCAATTTGATTGCTCGTGAGTTTAGTTATACCTGAAGATAATGACACCAGGCTGAAAATTCTCTTATTCATAAAGTAGAAAAAATGATTTACTCTGTGAAAATGATACCATTGCAATTACATTGATATCAGAAAGAGTCTAGAAAGGTTTAAAAACAATAGATTACATTTGTTTTCTCTGACTTCAATTTTATTATGCTGTAAAAATAGTCCCAATCTTAGCAAGGATGGCTGCATACGGAGTGAGTGTGTTGGGTGAAATATCACTGTATCAGACATTTCTGCTGAAATAATCATTGCAGAATTCATAGATTAGGGAAGAAAAGATAACCATCAAACAACAGGTGATAACACAGCAAAACAGTATGTACACAAAGAAATTGTATGCATGTGTCAACCATGAACATAAAGCATTCAGGTAGCCTTGTCATGAAGAAAAGATTAAACCCCAGAAAATGAAAATGATGGAAGTCGTATGCATTTTTAAGGATAATAATTGGAATTATATGGGAGTACTGGCAATCTGAATACAGCAGGTTCAAAATGCATCAGGTTAAACAAATTTGCAGTGGGAGCTCCCAAAATAACCATGTTGTTAAAGTCAAGAGATAATGGGAACTGCCGATGCTGGAGAATCCAAGATAACAAAATGCGGATCCGGATGAACACAGCAGGCCAAGCAGCATCTTAGGAGCACAAAAGCTGATGCTTCCGACCTCTCTGGTGAGGGGTCTAGGCGCAAAGCATCAGCTTTTGTGCTCCTAAGATGCTGCTTGGCCTGCTGCGTTCATCCGGCTCCGCACTTTGATAAAGTCAAGCTGTCCTTACAATATTCATTGAAGAATGCATAACTATTTTTCCATTGCACTAGTAATAAATTTAGCGAAATGACATAACTTGATGAAGTGAAAACATAGTGCTTTTCCATTTAAGAAATATAGGAGAGACTATTGAGAGTTTCCCTGCAAAAATCAATACAATTAGATTTCAGTGAAGCAGTAAAATGCTGCAGTTGTATCAACAGGCTCACTTGATGTAAATGAGTTACTTAAAATTGGAAAAATCAAATTCTTAAATTCCTTCAACTCCACAGACTATCAAATCCGCAACTGCTTTCACCACCGTGGTATATCCCTGTAATAATGATAGGATTACACTTTTGTTTGCCTTGCTTTTTTTAATTGAGGATGGAAGACATTATAAATAAATGGCTTTGTTTGTGGTTTTGGATAAAAATATTTTAACTTTAAATTTGTTTTTGTGATGTTGACACTGACGGCAAGATCAGAATTTATTACTCATCACTTTTTGTCTTTGAATAAGTGTTGGAGTGTTGCTATCAGTTGGAATCCATATAGGGTAGGCACAGGCTATTAGGAAGGGAGTTTCTGTAATTTGACCCTGCCGTAGCGGTGCATGATAAAGTTCCAATTCAGGATGATGCATGGCTTTAAGAAGGACGCGCATGAGATGATGTCATTATACGTCTACTACACCAAGTGATAAAGGTCATAAGTTTGGAAAATCTTATCAAAGGAACCTTGACAAGTTGCTACAAGGCATCTTGTTTCTTCTACACACTGTTGCCTCTGTCTGCCTGAGACAAAGGGAGCAAATATGGAAGGTGGTGGATTAAGTGCTGATCGAACAAATTATTTAGTCCTACGTCTTGCAGGGAGTGTTAAACTCATTTTATAAAGCTGTGTAAAACAGTACAGAAGAGGACGCTTAGCTTCTTACTTTGAAGAGCATTGGAAAAATGATTTTTACTACATTAGTTACTACCTCAAATTAGCCTTAGACCCGAGCCAGACAACTTGATTTGCTCTCTACAAAGGGCAAGCTGCCTCAGAGGTCACGACAGATATCTACACACATCAATACCGCCCTAATAGTTTTGGTCCTATTCAATTTGGGTAGCTGTCAAAATTTAGTTTCTAAATATTCATGAAAAAGAATTGGTGAAATTTGCTCAATTTCAAATATCAGACGGAATTTTCTATTTGTGCATTGCTCGAGATACCCAGAGTCCAGTGACAAGTGTTTTTGTGCTTTCTTTGAGCACTATGTTTTCTCCTCATCCCATTTGTTCAAATATCATGTTTATGTGGGAAATCTCTGCTCATCTAGTCATCTGGGGTTAACATTAAAGATGGACAGCAGATTAAACTTGTCTTCTGGTGTCAACATTTTGCTGATCTGTTCAAGATTCTGCTGAATCTGCTGCAAAAATATATGTTTCATGCTGTATGCATGTCAGAGCACGAGAAAACTGAATCTGCACCATGCGTCAGCTTCTAAAACAATTTTAGTGAAAAGTGTTGTAATTGTCAGCATGTTTCAGGCCGGAGGAACATACACTACTTTACAACATTGGCTCCCTCTAGAGTTAAAATGTTGGCACAATTCATAATTACCTGCACACATTGCCAAACCTCTTCCATGTGGCACAGTTTTCTAAGCTGTAACCTTGTGTGTGAGCAATTTGCAGAAAAGAGTATTCTGTTATATCTTATTAAAAGAGTGGCCAGATGTTTCCATGAAAGTAAATCAATCAACCACTAATTGTTAATTGGTCTTTTTCACTGTACAACCAAAATCGTCCCAAATTCTCCACAGGGCACACCATTCCTGTTATATAGGGCACGACTGCCTCAGTGCAGCCAAGTGTGTGACAAGAGACAGTGGGGAACCTGTATAGGTGTAATATGGTCCATCTGTCACAAGAATCATTAGGTTATGTGTTATTAAGCTTCAATGGCACTTATGTTGTTCAGAACTGCTTTTTCTCAGTCTTATTACTGTTCATTGCTGCATTTCCTTTCTCTTATATTCTCAAGCAATCAATCTACTCAGTGTTTTATACATTTTGGTGATATGTGTAGTCCTAAAATGAGCTAATAAACTTATTCACTGTGCCTTGTTAAAAGTATCATTTCCCAAACCTGATGTCATAGTGATTCCCATTAACAGAGATGCTGTGGGATGCAATGTATTGATGGGGATATGCTTACAGATAGTACATGATTAACAGGAACAGGGAGAAATGCTAGCAAAGTACTCTATCATAGCCATCAGTCCAATTTCATGTTACAGAGTTCAATTCTACAGACATACATAATTTTCACTTGTTCTCACTAATTAGTCCAGTGACTATTGATCAGGGATCAGAGCTTAATATGTGATAGTCAATGGTCTTGTGAAGTGAAACAATACACACTGTGATTTTTGAATTACATGAGTTCAGTTCTGTTTAAGGTATCAAATGTCTCCGTTATCCAACAATTTAAATAAAAGAGAATTGAACACTCACATAGATAATCATATATAATGGAAAAAAGTCTGAAAATGTAGATGTTTAACATTTAAAATTTATAGTAAGGTTATTGGTATTAACCAAAGGTCCCTTCCTATATGTAGAGCACTCTTATAAAATATGTTATTTACGTGCTAAGTTTATAATTATTAAATCAATTCAAAAGTGGGTAAATTTTTGAGTTACAAACTGCAAAAGAAATTATGTATAAGCAAATGCTATTCCCTTTAGAATGCAGTGTGATTAGGTTTCCTGTTTTATGACCTTTCAGAAAAGCTGTTTTTCTACACGCAGAAAGTAATTCTCATTAAATTTGAGCTGTATACTTAAAATTTGCTATGAGAATGTTAATTAGGAATGTGGTCTCATTGCAGTTATTCAGTAACATTATCAGAAATGAAAATGTTCTTACGAAAATGTAATATTATTAATTTGTGTGCAGAATCATTTAAAACCTCCAATAATTTGCAAAGAAATATGTCAAATGTCAATCCTATTCGACATTCTTCACTCTTTAAAAGAAAATGAAACAATAACTTAAAAGAACTGTTTTAGAAGGGAAAAATGTGTGAATATAGAAAGTCGTAAGAAAGTACTTAAATGAATCAATGAAATTGGAATGTACACATGCCACAAAATTACTGAGAGTGATGTTGTTGTAAGCCTTTATTTTAAATTTCTCAATGCACTACTTTAGCAGAGGCATTAGCCTACTTAAAGTAACAAGAATAGCATCTACACTGATGCCGCAAAGTGACAGTTGAGTTCAATATATCGCTGCAATTTTCTATCAATAGTGTCCTGAAAATAAGCAGCTTTACAGGATGTTAAACCCTAATAGAGCTCTGCTCTTTATATAGCTAATTTGTGTGATAGATATTAGGGTTGGACTAAATGGCGCTGTGGTCAGCATATCCTCCCAGGAGAGCCGAATTTAAATTTAGCCCTGAGATAGACACTACAGCTTTCTGCAAATGTCACAGATAAATTCATGGTACATTATAATTTCATGTTTGAAAATATTTCAAATTATGAATGAGTGATTTGAACAGACTGAGGCAGAAATGAATAATTTCACCTTCTGCAATAAAATAAAGCCATTAAACCATGATGTTTGAGAAATAAATATGTACCAATTGCATATGTACATCAAGTACCTAGTTACCGAAAATAACTGCTTCAATGGGTTGGTGAATTTTGCCGGGTGGTTAATGGCCTCAGAGCACCAAGATGGGGTTAAAACTGAATGTTATTCAAAGTATATTGGTAACACATACTTGACATGGTTAATCCACATAAAAAATGGAAAAACATTCACCAACACTTGACAAAGGCTGTTCCTTCACAAAAATGGCAAAGATGTCAGTCTTCTTTGAAATCTTGCGATGAGATGCCTGGATACCAACCACGTGTGGGTTGTGATAACAAGGTGTAGAGCTGGATGAACACAGCAGACCAAGCAGTATCAGAGGAGAAGGAAGGCTGACATTTCAGGACTAGGCCCTTCTTCAGAAATTCAGAAATCAAAAAACGTGTGGCTTGTGTTGGGAGAGAATTTAACCACCAATTCTCCTTCCCTCGCTAGTCTAAGGGGCTATCCAGTAGTCTGTCATGGAGGATAGACAAGAATAAGTCTTATTAGAAGAGGCTCTTGTTCTTGTTAGCAAGCTGAGGTTTATTATATAACAATAGCTATGTACAGATTACATGAATTCTTAAGTATATTGACTATTACCAGTAAGACATAGATAAGACATGTGTGTCTCCTTCAGGAAACTGCGCCAAAATCCTGCTAACTCCAAACTGCTGTCTGAGTGATCTGCCTCATCTCTATCCAGCAGCTGTGTTACATTTCGGACTGGGTGGAAATTTATATACTTTAGCCAATACATTAACTTTTCCATGACCATTACTTATACAATAGCCCCTCCAACCTTTTCCCCTTAATTAACCCATTACACATCATTCACAAAAATGTATTACAGTTATATTACCATCAGCTTTTCTCCTTCCACATCTCTGACTTAATAAATTAAATTAATCTGAATGTTTTAATAATGTGTTCAAAGTGTGTTCATTTCAGACTTGGAAGATGGGCAGGACATTGTTTGAGAATGGTTGTTGATTTCTGCTGTTGCTTTTCACTATTACTGTAATGGAAGATCCATAAATCTCTTTCACAGAAGTTGTAGATTGCAAATATTTCTGTCAGTTTATATCTTGTCTGGAGGACCTCTTACCTTTGAAAGAAGTGTTTTGTTTTGCCTTGTAGTAGATATGCAACATCTTCTTCACCTTTCGAGGTTGTTCTGCCTAACCCATGTACCTCTAGATCTAGAGTCTATAGCTTTATGTTTTTCAACCATGGAATTTTGTCATATAATACTGTAACAGATGCTCCAGTGTCAATATTAAATTGTCTATTGACACAAATAGGTTCAGTCCTCTCCAGGTTTGATAGATCTCCTATTCCACCTCTGAATATTTTGCCAATGGAGATATATCTTCAAAAGCAAGTATCTCTACTAATGGAAGTGGTTAATCTCCTATGTTGACCTCTTTAGGTATGCATCTATTCATACTTCCACTGCTCTGAAACTGTTTCAGACTTCTGCAAATCCTTTGGAAGTAACCTATTTGTATTATAGAACTGGCATTCCTGTAATGTAGCTAAATACTGCCTTTGCCTTCAAAGATTGTTTTTCCATACCCCAGTCATTGACTCTTTGTATTTGATGATTTGCTTACTTTTTGTATAAGCTTGTCTTGAGTCTGGTCAGGATGTTTGAAACTTATGAAGCAAAAAGGTTCTGCTACACTTTGGTGACAAGATTGTACTTCTCTTCACAAGGCTTGTCAAAATATGTTATCCTGGTCTCTGCTCCCAAGAGAATTTGAGTAGTCTTTACCAAAATTAAATCATCTTTGGACTGTAAAAGAGCTGTAAAAAATCTTGATCAAAATTCCTACAAGCAATCTGTCTCATATGGATTCTGTTTGCGAAGTTCCATATTCAAAGGTTTCAACTAATTTGGAGAGGTCATTCCTCAAATTGCCTTTGGATTCTCCGAGGGTTGAACTCTTGTGCTAAATTTTTCCCATTTGAGAACGGTATTCATTCCAAAGTTCGAGTAATTGTCGAAATATTCTATAACATCATAAAAAGAGTCTGTTGGTGGGATATTTCTAGCCTCTGAATGACATGGCCAATGGCAAGAAATTTGGACGAGAGGTCATGCGAAGTTCTTTTTGATGTAGAGACTGAAAAGTTGCATTCTCCAGCCAAGTCCTGGACATCCAGAAGAGATTCTCACTGGAGAATGTTCAGAGCACCAGATTGTCCAGAAGTGAATCCGTACTGATACTAAATTCTTCCTGTATAAGGCAGTCATTCTATCAACCCTTTTGTATTATTCAGAAACTTGGGCTATGTATAGACTCCACATCAAGGCCCTGGAGAAGTACCGTACACAGTGTTTGAGATAAATCCTCTTCAGCAGCTGGGAAGACAGCATATTAACATCAGCATACTTGAAGGATCCAATAGCACCAGCATCGAGGTTGTGATTATCTGAAAATAACCCTGTTGGGCTGGCCAAGTTCTTAGGATGCCTGAGTTTGGACTGCCAAAGAAATCTTCTTAGCCCAGTTCAAGGAAGGCATTCAGATGAGAGAAGGACAAAGGAAATGACTCAGCAACTCCCTGAAGGTTTCCCTCAAGAAATATAACATAGACGTCAATGCCTGGGACACCCTCTCTCAGAAGAAACTGACTTGGATGAACCCCCTGTATGAAATGAGATGATCCTTCAATAACACTGTTGGCAGGAAGTGGCCCAGAGAAGGAACCTGAGAAAGGAATACCAACAATCTCAAGGCCTCAAGGTCAAGGACCAGTCCCACCTCCTGAGAACACCTGCCAACTGTGAAGTCAGAGTCATGGTTCTGGGATTGATCACACAAGGACCATTAAGATCGATGACAACAATGGATAATCACTAATTAACACCCACATTATTACCCAATCTCGCCTTTTTGATGTGTTCCCATTCTCTTCCTACCAACTGAATAGAAACTAGATGCTGAGAATTCCCAATAGGGACATCTGAGCTGGTAGCTCGCCACCTGTTCCTCCAGACCTCCACCTGGACACCCGGAAAGTACATATCAGGGCACATTCCATGGGCAGTGGCCGCGCACATCCATGTTAACATCAACAACACCAGGCTGTCTGTACAGCATAGTACATCTCTGATCCACTTGCAGTAGGCTTCTGCACCTCAGTACTGCACTTTTGAAGCACATGTCCCCCTCTCATTGCAATACTACTGCAAGGATACATTGCACACAGGAACTGGCATCCAGCACGCATACTGAGCTGTGCTCCATTTTGAAAGGCTGCTCATCAGGGCTAATCAACCATTCTGCCAGCACACACACTCACTTTGCACTACATGCTCATTTCTGCATTGCTTTGCCTTGTCTTTTAACATTTGACCACCTCAGCCATACCCTGAAGTCTCACAGTACTGTTTAGCCATGATGTGGAGGTGCTGGTGTTGGACTGGGGTGGACACAGTCAGAAATCACATGATACCAGGTTAGAGTCCAACAGGTTTATTTGAAATTGCAAGCTTTCAGAGTGCAGCCCCTTCATTACGTGCAGTGACAGAAAAGAGCACACAGACAGATTTTTATAAGCAGACAGACCAAGAGCACAGAGATCAAAAGATCATACAGCTGGTGCGAGTGGAGTGTCAAATCAGTTTCTGCAGGTGAGCAAGAGTGTTAGATAGTGACTCAAGTGTCAACAGCTGAATAACAGGTGAAGGGATGACCTATAATGTGATTAAATGAGGCTGAGAGATAATTACTAAAAATTAAAACAAAGGTGGTGCTGGAGACAAACCAAATGATTAAAATGACATGATAAGTATAAGAGTCACATGCCAAGGGCCTAACCAAAGTAATAAATAGACCAAAACTGTACGAACTAATTAAGGTAGAGAGATCATAACAATTTGTCAAAGTGTTGGTGACAGGAAAGCAGTCTATTTCTGTTCCAAAGGGCAAATGTTTCTGTTTGATTTTTGTTTGCTTTTGACATTGTTCAATAATCATGAATGTTTTGAATTGATAGAAGATTCAAATGTATGTGACAGTCTCACATTGAACAATGATAAAATGCTGAGCGACAATGGGCATTGGGAAAATGGTAACTGTACCTTAGGCAGGGTTTTGCAATGAGATGTGGTTAATATTATGGACTGGACCAAACCCCCTCAAAATATATCAAGGAGCTAACCTAGACCCGAACTATTATTTAGAGGCGAGTGTGAGGCACTTTTATCAAGATGTGATTCGGTTGGTCTACTACTAGGCTTTAAGCAAAACATATTTTATTCTTACAACACAGTTAAAATACAAACAAAGAAATAACAATTGGCGTAACTTTAATTCTGCTGAAATACTCAATAAAATAATAAAGTTTTAAACTACTGATCATCAACAGTTCCAATGAAGTGGCATCCCATAAACACAGCTTTGGCAAAGGCAAACTCAGCAACACAGATTTTCCTCATGTACCACCTCCTTGCCAGTCCAGGAGAAATGCGCACCAAAAGAAACAAACTAGCAGCAGAGAGAGAATTTGAGCTTTTGTTGCAGCAGAGACCATATCTATCAGCTTTGACAGCCAACTCCAGACTCCAAGTGAAAGCAAAACTAAGCGCTGGTTTTATGCAATCCTGACTCCACCCACTCGTTCTTCTTAAGTGTAAGTCTTTTAAAAATGCTCAGGGAGCTTCAAGCTGTTAATCCACTGATCCCGAAACATACATTTTGGCACCATTGGCAACACCACTGTGCAAGAGAAACCGCATTGAACAAATCTCTGTTAAAGCTACAAGGCCGAAACTTTAAAGATGAGTAAACAGTGATTGGGGTTTCAATGTGCAATTGGATGATCAGCTGTGCGGTTTTATGTGCAATGAAGGTTCATCAATGGCTGTGAGGGGAATTGGTTTGTGACTGCTGTGATCCTATATTGATGGTGAAGAACAACTCCAGACTACCAACATTTGACTGAGTGCATGGCCCGGAGTCAAAGTTGGCCCCAGCACCAGGGATCCTGGAATATCCCAGCAATACTTCTCACTTATTGTGAATGGGACAACTGGGCTTCTCTCACATGAGAAGGGCTTGATAGGGGCAGAGGACATAAATAAGCAGGGAGATTTGTGTTGATAGTGCAAAAAAACAAACTATGTTTACTTAGTGATATTAATAAATTTAAATAAATAAGATTACAGAGAGAAATCCTTCCTGAAACTCCAAAACAAAACTGACACAGCCAGTTTTCTGCTGAAATTCATTCCTGTAACTTTTATTTTGTGCAACTTATAACATCACCAGCTGTATGATCTAATGAATTAAATCTAGTGTATTAACATAATTCTATTTCTGATGCAGTTTTGGGAATGTTTCCTCTTTTTTAAGGTCCAATGTTGTGCCCTGGTAGGGCCATTTCTGTTCTTGAATCTGTTCGGAAGTACTCTGTTTTTTTTTCTATTTCTGCTTTACGCATTGATCAATCTTATTATTGTAAAATAATTTAAAATGTGTATAATTTCAATACTGTTTTAAAACTGATGTTCTATGAGTTGACATCTTATGTTCAGGAAAACAATTATATTCTAAATGACAATAATACTTGCTAGTGACTTCAAAACTTCCTGTTTGTTTATCAATCTTCGCTAATTTCATATTACAATTGAACTGTATCAACTTCTTCTCAGCAACACAGACTCGATGGGCCGACAGGCCTCCTTTGTATTGTCTAATCCTATGATACTTCTCATAAAGTTTTTTAAATAATTACTGCTTGCAGTGTCATGATTTTCCTCCAACTGTTCATACTGTTTTTTTTCTCTCACAGAAAGCACTTTTACACTTAAAATTATTCAGGAATTTCTAATTATACACTGTAGCAATATTTTTCACATAAAGTCTTAGTAATTCTTTTAAACATTTCCAAGTAACTCCAAAATTCTGTAAAATACTTTTTTAAAAGAAGTATTGGGATAACTTTCCCAGTTTTATACAATGATGGCCCAGTATAATTTCCGTTTCTATTTGGGATGATTCTTTTCTTTTTTATTCTGATGAAATGGCATATTCGCATTCTTCCCTCAATAAAAAAAATTTCTTGTATTTTTAATGAAATTTCCTCTGCCCCTAAAAATTCTTTCCTGATTTTAATCTTCTTCCACAGTGGACTTGAATATTGTAAATTTGTTTCCAATATTCAGAGCATGGGATCCCAACTCAATTATGTTTATTCTGGAACTGAAGGTCAAATTCCCACAAAACTTATAAGATCCAAAGGTGGCTAACTCAGATCCAATCTTGTCTCTGTCATGGCTTATTGAATTCTCCTTTATCAATTTTCCCTCTATTGTCTCTGTACTGTTACTTGACCCTGTCCTTTCTTGTATGTTGTAAGATTTGCATATGGTTATAAAGGAGCAAATCTATTTCTATTCTAACACAGTCCCTCACCATTTTGTGGCATCCAGTTCCTGAGTAATAGATGTCAGATTTCTAGTCGACTTTAATCTGACACAAAATATCAAAATATCACATGAGGATTCGTTCTGACATATCCAAATGCAAAAGGTGCATGTTTGTTTGCCAGTTCTACAAAAATTAAATGATTGTATCAAAATCTATTTCCTTTTTGCTGCCAGCTGTAGTTTTCCTAATGTTTATCTTTATGGCACTAGCCATGGATCTTCACAAATTGAAAAAGCTCATTTGGGCAGCAAATTTATTCTGAAGAAGATACCTCTCTCAATTACACTGCAAGTAAAGACAAAACACTGATGAAATGGATCACCCTCAAGGTTTTGTCCTTAAAGACAATCCATCTTTAGTACATTTGCCTGATCATTTGAAAAAGGTGGGCTAGTATTGTACTCTCTTTGTTTAATGTCTAATGTTTCAGACGCCCTGAATTTTAACACAGCTGATGATCTCCACATCACTGATTGGCACTATATTGCGGTAGAGTCTATAAGGGGAAACAGGATTGGGTAAGGATGAGGTGGCATGGTTTGACATGAATATAGCATGGAGTGTGGTTGACAAAACAAGGGAATTATGAATACTGAAGGGCTTTTTTTGTTTTATTTTAGTTGATAAATTTCTAGAGCACCAAGGCCAGCCCTTTTCCAAGCAAGCCTTCTCACACAGGAGCATACAAACTCTTTTCAAGTGCAAGCCACCTGAAGTCCCATTTTCACCCACAGCATCCCCAGTTTCAGGTGGACACCCTTTAATCCCATAAACAGATGGGCTAGGCATTGGTGACAGGATGAAATTTGAAAAATTGTAAACTCAACCCCAACCTGCACATTTGTGAGTTTAATTGAAGTGGGACAAATGGTGAAAAGCCAATACACTCCCAAGATTTGGTTTGACTATTAATTGGCTTACCAGTGTCTTGCAAACTGCTTTGCATGTTTCAACTGTGACTGTCAGCATCAAAGAAAGGGCATGTGATTAACAACACCGAGTCAGCAGGAGCAAGCTTTTCCTAAATCAGATCTGCTTTAACCAAAGACTTCTCAGAATAGAAATGGGGATCATTGTCACAACCTACCCATCTATATTTCCAGTAGAAGCTGTAGCTTCCCTATTTACGTCTGCAGCAGAAACCACAACATCTACCTCTAATCCAAACTCATCATTTAGCTGAATTACTGCAGAAAAACCTGATAAGAAATGAGTCTCCTTTTTGAAAGGATTTCACATCCAAAACCAAGACTTCCCAACAATGTAACCCATGCCTGTCAATATTCTGGCCATTATTTCTGAACTACATTGGAACTTCTGTGAGAAGAATATAAAGCTATTTGCTATTTCCAGCTGTATATCTTCAAGTATACCCATTCATGACAATTCGCTAAACCCAGCAAAATATTGCAAAGGCTATGGGAAAAATCTCCTGCAGGAAAGGGAATTTTGATTTATTACTAAGCGTCCTTACCATGTTCCACTAGCTTCTGATTCCTTTCACTTCAAGCAGCTATAGAGGTTAGGGTTGCATATGACTCTTTCCTAATGAAATAGGCTCTTCATTGAAATATTACAATATTCATGAAGCAATCAGCATTATCTGGACATTGATGGAGTAGAATTCCATCACATGCAATTCCACAGTTGAGTTCCATCTGCTTGGTCTGTTAAGATGAAGGCTGAAATTGTGTTCATAGCTCACACGCACCTTAACCTCTGGCAATGAGGCAAATAAAAGTCAAGATTTATTGATCGAGTTTCCCCTAGCATCGGAGTCAATTTGTTTCTCATTTAGCCTTCTCAGGAGACTGACAGAGTTCTTTATTCTCAACTAACCAAGTTTTGAAAATGATAGTCTATAGTGAATCATAGGTTGCTAAGCAGCTTCATTAAAACAGATTTTCACGGAGAAGTTTCATGTTCTTTCTGACAGACTCTTTGCAAGCAGCCTATTGCAAAGAAACATCTTTATGTCGACTCAAATGATGAAGGTATGTAGTAAATCAATAGCTGTGCCTTCTTTAGGCAGAGGAGGTGTTGTGGCAATGTTACCGGGCTAGTAATCCAGAACTCACGCTAACATTCTTGGAACATGGATTGAAATCCTGTGATGGCAGCTGGTTAAATTTGATTTCAGTAATAAAAATTGGAATTATTAAAAAGCTAGCCTAAGGGTGACCACAACTATTGTTGATGATTGTAAAACTCTATCTGGTTCGTTAATATCCTTTAGAGAAAGTAACAGCCTTCCTTACCTGGTCTGACCTGCATATGATTTCATACCCACAGCAAAGTAGTCAACAATTGAATGCCTTGAGTTAGGGATGGCCTACAATGTGCACCAGCAACCCAGGAGCAAATAAGTAAATTCCTCCAAAGTTTCTTTGTTGTTCCCTAATAATAACTCAATGACTCCAATTTACTTTCCTGATAGATGGATGATATAAATATAAAGTTAATAAATTCATTATTTGTTAAATTCAAAACAGATTATTCCAAAAGCCATGGTCAATAGATGTGAAACTGGAAAAGCATAGCAGGTCAAACAGCATCCAAGGAGCAGGAATGTCAAATTTCGGGCCAAAACTCTTCATCAGGACACCTTCCAGTATCTGCAGTCCTTACTATCTCCTTATTCTGAAAGGCCTCCTGCAAGGATGCTCCCCCGTGGCTATAATAATGTTGATGTTGTCACTTCTAAATCCTCTTGAAACTGAAGTTGTAATGGCTCTTGTTTTGTTTATGGTCATGTTGGGTACCTTCTTTCTAATTCTTCTTCTTTCCAACAGTCTGGAGAAAGAATGTAAGATGGTTGACTTTCCCTATGAAGCCACCACCACACTCTGTAATTGCTACTGAGTAATTGAACTGCGAAATATTCATTCCTTACTTAACTCCGCTATTGTGTTCTTTTTAAACCAACATTTTATAGAAGATTAGAGATAATGGGAACTGCAGATGCTGGAGAATCCAAGATAACAAAGTGTGGAGCTGGATGAACACAGCCGGCCAAGCAGCATCTTAGGAACACAAAAGCTGACATTTCGGGCCTAGACCCTTCATCAGAAAAGGGTCTAGGCCCGAAACATCAGCTTTGTGCTCCTAAGATGCTGCTTGGCCTGCTGTGTTCATCCAGCTCCACACTTTGTTATCTATATTTTATGGAAGATTGTCATACTTATCTGCAATTGTAATTCTCAGAAAATTTGATTCATTTAAAAGATTTGCAGCCAGTTAGAACTTTTCACAAGGCTTAACATTTTTCACCTTTTCTGTAGCATTGAAGGGTGAATATGTTCTGATCTTGTTGATTGAACAGATGTGTTTTAGGAGACTTTTACCCAGCAAAAGCCAAAAGAACTGCGGATGCTGTAAATCAGGAGCAAAAGCAGAAGTTGCTGGAAAAGCTCAGCAGGCCTGGCAGCATCTGTGAAGAAAAATCAAAGTCAATGTCTTGAGTCCTGTGGCCCTTACTCAGAACTGATGGTAGCTAAGGAAAATGTTGGTTTAAATGCAAAAGATAGGGTGGGGGGAGGGGGTAAGGAGTAAACGAAAGGTGGGATAGTGCCCAAAGAGAGAGAAGAACAGTCAGACAGACAAAGGAGTTGATAACGATCTGGCTAGGAGGGTGAATAGCTGTCAGTGGGGACTTACAGCGACAAACAATAGGTAGTGCGTAATGGCGGGCTATGTGATAACAAGGCCTGGTGTGTGGGGTAGCGTTCTAGGACATGGGAGAGTTCAGCCCTAAAATTATTGAAAGAGATTTTGAGTCCAGAGTGCTGCAGGGTCCCCAAGCAGAAAATAAGGTGTTCTTTCAGCTTGTGCTGGGCTTCACTGGAACACCGCAGCAAGCCAGAGATAGGGAACAGGGTGATGTATTAAACTGGCAGGCAAATGGAAGCTCAGGATCTTTTTTGAGGGCAGAATGTGGATATTCTGCGAAGTGGTCCCCCAGTCTACACTTCATTTCCTCATTTCTCCTTATTCTTGGAAGTGTAGGTAAAGCACGGCTTCATCTGAAAGGTATGTTTGGGCTCTTGGATAGTGGGGAGGGAGGAGGTATATGGGCAGCTGCTGCCTCTTTTGCAGTTGCAGGAGAAGGTGACGTGGGGTGTTGGGCGTTATTGGGAGTAATGGAAGAGTGGACCAGGGTGTCCTGAAGGGAATGGCCCCTGCGGAAGGCAGTCAAGGGAGGGGAGGGGAATATATGCATCATGGTGGCTTCTCCCTGGAGGTGGTGGAAAAGGCATCTGATGATCTTCTTGATGTGGATGCTGGTGGGATGGTAGGTATGTTCGAGGGGGACCCTATTGCAGTTGTCGAAGGGAAGGGAGGGTGTGAGGGCAGAAGTGCGGAAGATGGGTCAGACTTGGTTGAGGGCCCCGTTGACAACAGTGCTGGAGAATCTTTTGTCGAGGAAGAAGGTCTACCTCACACTCTCAAGCCAGTAATTGAAGTTTATTAGCTCTCCTCATCTGCAGCACAGATGGTGAGTGGATAAAACCTGGCAATGGAAACATTTCCCAGGAACTTAAACCTTACAAAACAATGGGCTGCCTGTTTGTAAATGTTTACTCCTCTAAATAACTCTAAATACATACAACCTGTGTAAAGGGAAAAATATTGTCTCTGTAGAGATTCATTTTAAGAAAAAAAGCTTTAGTGTTTTTCAGTCTTAGTTCTTGAAGGCAAAAGTGGTAAGGTTTGAATTGTTTAAATGCCAAACAGGCTGCCCTTTCATCTCGTGTATCCCGGTGTCATCAAAAAGCAATTATCTCCGTGATCTTGGCTATCATGGTTGGCTCAGGAAATGAAGTATCATGAAGCCTTTCTTCATTCTTCAAAAGGACAATCAGGAAACACAACAAGAGGCTTATTTCAGAATCAGAAGATTTTCTTTAAGAATTCATTCAGTTTGATCACCAACTATTTCAATTATTGCCCAAGGCATAAACTATAACTTGACAGCGGAAACAAAGTGCAAAGCTGCATGAACACAACAGGCCAAGCAGCATCTTAGGAACACAAAAGCTGACGTTTCAGGCCTAGTATTCCATCATATTCCTAACTTGGGTCTTGTGGATAGTGCAAGTACTTTGCAGAATTGAGTCACATGAAATTTTTGGTCTGTGGTTACCCCTCAAGCGTCTAGGCCCAAAACGTTAGCTCTCCTGCTCCTAAGATGCTGCTTGGCCTGCTGCGTTCATCCAGCTCCACACTTTGTTATCTCGGATTCTCCAGCATCTGCTGTTCCCATTATCACTTGACAGCGATAACCCACCTGGGAGTTCAACAGTGAACAAGCAGTTATCAGAGTTCATGTGACTTGCAAGAAATGCCTCTTTAAAACTAGAATGATCCATTGTCCCTTCACTGATTTTTTTTTAAAAAATCCAGACATCCATAATCCTTCCAACTAAAGCCTAGAAGAGTAAAATTCTCCAAATGAATATTTAAGAAGTGCTTACATGTACATTTACAATCTCAAGGCATACAAGACTATGGGTCAGATGCTGGAGAATGGGATTAGAGTAAACAGGTTGCTGTTTGAGATCCGATGGGCAGAAGGGCCTTTTCCTGTGCTTGTAGAGTCTCAAATCTCTAGGAATTCTAAAAATTACTAAATATGAAGCCATAGGAACAGTCCTGGTTTGATTTTGATTTTGAATAGATAGACTGACAGATCTGTTCAAAATGAATGTTAATGTAAGAAAAAAGGAGTAGTAAATTATCTTCATAAATATTGGAAATACATAAATATTGGAACCTCTCCTCCATCCAATTTGCCTTCAGTGTCTTCTCCTTTACCATGTGAAGACCATGCTCCATAATCAAATCTATATGCTGTTGACATTATTAGGCAAAGTTCTGCATGATAAAGCAAACCACACTCTTTCTGAGACAACAAGGTGTAGAGCTGGATGAACACAGCAGGCCAAGCAGCATCAGAGGAGCAGGAAAGCTGGTGTTTCGGGCCTAGCCCCTTCTTCAGAAAATTCTTTCTTTCTTTCTTTCTTTCTTTCTGGCTTGGATTTCGGGGAGTAGGAAACATGTCCAAGCTTCTAAATTTCAGAGAACTTCAATTGTCTTCTCAATGAATGCACTTGTTGATCCATGGCTCTGATTGCAGGAGAATTCCACAGCCTGCCATCAGTTCATAAAGCAGTTATGTGCCTGGTTATGTAGGAGATAGCCCTAGTTGCTAAGTAAGCATGACTTGACTTGGTGTTCTGAGGCAAAGAGTGAAGGATTACTATTGACGCATGAGAAAAATATCAGAAAATAGCAGATACAAACCTAAATAATGCACAGATGATCATCAGTTACAATACACCATTTGTCATTGATGGAATGGAAACTCCTGCAATTCATATTGTTAGCTTCATTGCCTGAAGAAGCCACAAGGTGAAATTAATTCAGTCACTGATAATGGGAACTGCAGATGCCGGAGAATCCAAGATAACAAAGTATGGAGCTGGATGAACACAGCAGGCCAAGCAGCATCTCAGGAGCACAAAAGCTGACGTTTCGGGCCTAGACCCTTCATCAGACTCAATTTTTTTTTCTGGCTGAGCAGCAGCGCGAGCGGGAGCTTGGACCAGGAGCCTGTCGGGAAGCCGGTGAGTCACTGTTTTTGAATCTATAAAAAGCTTACCTCGTGAATAGGCGGAGGGATGCTGAGCAGGAGCGGACACAGGACTGGTGAGTGAGTAAGGTAATATATTTGTGTGGTTGCGTTACCCAAAACACTAATCGGGTAGTGTCTCCCACCTATCCTCCTCCTCTAACCAAAAAAAAGGTTCTGTGTGTCTGATTGGTAAGGTAACAAGTTTATTTTTTATTCTTTAGTTTTTAACAGTCTTGGGAATTTAGAATAATGGGAACAGAGGTCAGGGCAGTTGAATGTTCCTCCTGCAGAATGTTGGAGGTAAGGGCCACCACTAGTATCACTGCTGACTACATCTGCGGGAAGTGCACCCAACTCCAGCTCCTTGAAAACCGCGTGAAGGAACTGGAGCTGGAGCTGGATGAACTTTGGATCATTCGGGAGGCAGAGTGGGTTATTGAGAGGAGTTACAGGGAGGTAGTCACTCCTCAGGTACAAGAAAAAGGCAGATGGGTTACGGTCAGGGGTCGGAAAGGGAACTGGCAGGCAGTGCAAGGATCCCCTGTGGCCATTCCCCTCAACAATAAGTATACCGTTTTGGATACTGTTGGGGGGGGGGGACTTACCGGGGAAAGCAGTGGGACACAGGTCTCTGGCACAGAGTCTGTCCCTGCTGCTCAGAAGGGAAGGGGGAAGAGGAGGAGAGCAGTAGTCATTGGGGACTCCATAGTTAGGGGGACAGATAGGAGGTTCTGTGGGGACGAGAGAGACTCACGGTTGGCGTGTTGCCTCCCAGGTGCCAGGGTGTGTGATGTCTCTGATCGTGTTTTTGGGATCCTTAAGGGGGAGGGAGAGGGGGAGCAGCCCCAAGTCGTGGTCCACATTGGCACCAATGACATAGGTAGGAAGAGAGATGGGGATTTAAGGCAGAAATTCAGGGAGCGAGGATGGAAGCTGAGAGCTAGGACGAACAGAGTTGCTGTCTCTGGTTTGTTGCCCGTGCCACATGCTCGTGAGGCGAGGAATAGGGAGAGAGAAAGTTGAACACATGGCTACAGGGATGGTGCAGGAGGGAGGGTTTTGGATTCTTGGATAACTGGGGCTCTTTCTGGGGTAGGTGGGACCTCTACAAGCAGGATGGTCTTCACCTGAACCAGAGGGGTACCGATATCCTGGGGAGGATATTTGCTCAGGCTATTCAGGTGGGTTTAAACTAATTGAGCAGCGGGATGGGAACCAAAATTGCAGTTCGAGTATAGAAAAGGTTGAGAGCAGGGTGGTCCGAAATAAAGTTTCAGGGACGCAAGATGGCACCGGCAAGCAAGAAGTTGGTTTGAAGTGTGTCTACTTCAATGCCAGGAGGGTCCGGAATAAGGTGGGTGAACTTGCAGCATGGGTTAGTACCTGGGACTTCGATGTTGTGGCCATTTCGGAGACATGGATAGAGCAGGGATAGGAATGGTTGTTGCAGGTTCTGGGATTTAGATGTTTCAGTAAGAACAGAGAAGATGGTGGGGGGAGGTGTGGCATTGTTGGTCAAGGACAGGATTATAGTTGCTGAAAGGATGTTTGGGGACTCGTCAACTGAGGTAGTATGGGCTGAGCTTAGAAACAGGAAAGGAGAGGTCACCCTGTTGGGAGTTTTCTATAGGCCTCTGAACAGTTCCAGAGATGTAGAGGAAAGGATAGCAAAGATGATTCTCGATAGGAGTGAGAGAGACAGGGTAGTTGTCATGGGGGACCTCAACTTTCCAAATATTGACTGGGAACACTACAGTTCGAGTACTATAGATGGGTCAGTTTTTGTCCAGTGTGTGCAGGAGTGCTTCCTGACACAGTATGTAGATAGACCAATTTCGGGGCGAAGCCACATTAGATTTGGTACTGGGTAATGAGCCTGGCCAGGTGTTAGATTTGGAAGTAGGTGAGCACTTTGGTGATAGCAATCACAATTCTGTTATGGATGTGAGTTTGCTCGCTGAGCTGGAAGGTTCGTTTTCAGACATTTCGTCACCATACGAGGTAACATCATCAGTGAGCCTCCGACGAAGCACTGGTATTATGTCCCGCTTTCTATTTATCTGGTTAGGTTTTCTTGGGTTGGTCACATCCAGAACCTCAACCTGAGCTACAAATCTTCTCAAAACTCGCTAACAATTCTGTTATGTTTACTTTAGTGATGGAAAGGGACAGGTGTATACCACTGGGCAAGAGTTATAGCTGGGGGAAAGGCAATTACGATGAGATTAGGCAAGATTTAGGGAGCATAGGATGGGGAAGGAAACTGCAGGGGATGGGCACATTAGAAATGTGGAGCCTATTCAAGGAAAAGCTCCTGTGTGTCCGAGATAAGTATGTACCTGTCAGGCAGGGAGGAAGCTGTAGAGCAGGGGAGCCGTGGTTTACGAAGGAGGTGGAATCTCTGGTCAAGAGGAAGAAGGAGACTTATGTTAGGATGAGATGTGAAGGCTCCATTAGGGTGCTTGAGGGCTACGAGGTAGCTAGGAAAGACCGAAAGAGAGAGCTCAGAAGAGCCAGGAGGAGACATGAGAAGTTGTTGGTGGATTGGATCAGGGTAAACCCTAAGGCTTTCTATAGGTACTTAATGAATAAAAGAATGACGAAAGTAAGATTAGGGCCAATCGCAGATAGTAGTGGTAAGTTGTGTGTGGAATCAGATGAGATAGGGGAAACACTAAATGAATATTTTTCGACAGTATTCACTCTAGAAAACGACAATGTTGTCGAGGAGAATACTGAGATACAGGCTACTAGAGTAGGTGGGATTGAGGTTCACAAGGAAGAGGTATGAGAAATCCTACAGAGGGTGAAGATAGATAAGTCCCCTGGGCCAGATGGGATTTATCCTAGGATCCTCTGGGAAGCCAGGGAGGAGATTGCCGAGCCTTTAGCATTGATCTTTAACTCGTCATTGTCTACAGGAATAGTGCCAGATGACTGGAGAATAGCAAATGTGGTTCCCCTGTTCAAGAAGGGGAATAGAGACAACCCTGGTAATTATCGACCAGTGAGCCTTACCTCAGTTGTTGGTAAAGTGTTGGAAAAGGTTATAAGGGATAGGATTTATAATCATCTGGAAAAGAATAAATTGATTAGGGATAGTCAGCATGGTTTTGTGAAGGGAAGGTCATGCCTTACAGACCTCATTGAGTTCTTTGAGAAGGTGACCAAACAGGTAGATGAGAGTAAACCGGTTGATGTGGTGTATACGGATTTCAGCAAGGCGTTCGATAAGGTTCCCCACAGTAGGCTATTGTACAAAATGCGGAGGAATGGGATTGTGGGAGATATAGCAGTTTGGATCGGAAATTGGCTTGCTGAAAGAAGACAGAGGGTGGTAGTTGATGGGAAATGTTCATCCTGGAGACCAGTTACTAGTGGTGTACCGCAAGGGTCGGTGTTGGGTCCACTGCTGTTTGTCATTTTTATAAATGATCTGGATGAGAGCGTAGAAGGATGGATTAGTAAATTTGCAGACGACACTAAGGTCGGTGGAGTTGTGGATAGTGACGAAGGATGCTGTAGGTTGCAGAGAGACATAGATAAGCTGCAGAGCTGGGCTGAGAGGTGGCAAATGGAGTTTAATGCAGACAAGTGTGAGGTGATGCACTTTGGTAGGAGTAACCGGAAGGCAAAGTACAGGGCTAATGGTAAGATTCTTAGTAATGTAGATGAGCAGAGAGATCTCGGTGTCCATGTACACAGATCCTTGAAAGTTGCCAGCCAGGTTGACAGGGCTGTTAAGAAGGCATACAGTGTTTTAGCTTTTATTAATAGAGGGATCGAGTTCCGGAACCAAGAGGTTATGGTGAAGCTGTACAAAACTCTGGTGCGGCCGCACTTGGAGTATTGCGTACAGTTCTGGTCACCACATTATAAGAAGGATGTGGAAGCTTTGGAAAGGGTGCAGAGGAGATTTACTAGGATGTTGCCTGTATGGAGGTAAGGTCTTACGAGGAAAGGCTGAGGGACTTGAGGCTGTTTTCATTAGAGAGAAGAAGGTTGAGAGTTGACTTAATTGAAACATATAAAATAATCAGAGGGTTAGATAGGGTGGATAGGGAGAGCCTTTTTCCTAGGATGGTGACGGCGAGCACGAGGGGGCATAGCTTTAAATTGAGGGGTGAAAGATATAGGACAGATGTCAGAGGTAGTTTCTTTACTCAGAGAGTAGTAAGGGAATGGAACGCTTTGCCTGCAACGGTAATAGATTCGCCAACTTTAGGTACATTTAAGTCGTCATTGGATAAGCATATGGACGTACGTGGAATAGTGTAGGTTAGATGGGCTTGAGATTGGTATGACAGGTCGGCACAACATCAAGGGCCGAAGGGCCTGTACTGTGCTGTAATGTTCTATGTTCTATGTTCTTTTGTGCTCCTGAGATGCTGCTTGGCTTGCTGTGTTCATCCAGCTCCACACTTTGTTATCTTTAATTCAGTCGCTGTCTCCCTCTAACTCAGTCGAATCTCATCATCAGTGGGAACCCTAGAAATCCTATCCTGTTTGCTGCAGAAGAAGTGAATGGGCTTGCTCGAGCAAACGATTTATTAGTCACTTGTGCCAGGAAATCGTGGACTGCAAACTGAATGATATTGCAAATATCCCCGGTGTTAGCCTGGGGGAACAAGAAGAGTCTAAGGGCTGCAACAATCATGGCTGCAGCAAGACAAAGGCGTGCTCAGCTGGTAGCAGATTTTTACAGTCTCTGATATAGCCCTATTATTGCTTCATTGGAAAAATAAAGCCTTGGGATACACTCATTCAACTTCTCAGATAATTATAGGTATGTTATTACTGGGCTGCAGTATTGTTTGTGATAATATATTCTTCCAAGATGTTTCTACCTATTTGCCCTTCCAGCTGCAACTTTTTTTGTGACTTTTCGCTGTTCTCTTTTTCCCCAGCGTAAAATATCATCATCTTCAAATAAATCATCTGTCTAAATCCCAAGCCTCCCCTCTGTGCATTTTGCACCAGCAATATGAGCTCCTCTCTTCATGGTATCATCCTAAAATCTACATTGTGTTCTACCCCCACACAAAGTTCTGCATATCCATCACCCCAGCACTCGCTAAACTCTACGAACTCCCTCTACCTCAGTGAACACTTGAACATCTTGTCATCAGAGCTGTACAAGGCCTTGTTTCACTCAATCTGTTTAATCTTTCTGTAATCTTTTGCCATTCCTTGTGCACTCTGCTCCTCTAAATTTAGGTTGCTTCTGCCTTCCTGCTCTGACCATCATAAGCTGCCAATTTAGTAATTGTGCTCATGGCATCTGAAATTGTCTTCTCAAAGCCACCTAAATTTGTTAGCAGTTCTGAAGGCGGCCCACTGGACCCTAAACATTATCTCTGTTTTCTCTCCACACATGTCAGGCCTGCCGAGATTTTCCAGCAATTTCTGCTTTTGCTTCAGATTTCCAACATCCACAGCTCTTTCAGATTTTTCTTAAGTTTGTTAGTTCCCTTGCCACCTTCAGAAAGCCATGTCTGCTACCTTGCTCGAAAAGCAGATTTCTACAGATCCTAGAAATCTCACACAACTTAGAAGACGTTGGAAATATTCAGTGGGTCAGGCAGAATCTGTGGACAGATATCATTTCAGGCCAATATTTTCTCTTTATTTTTGATCCCTGCTGTTGTTTCCAGCCCAAAATTGCTCGATTCCCCTCTTGATGTCCAATTTTCGCTTTTGTGAAGCAGTCTCAGACTTCTTTTATTTGGGAAGCACTCAGTAACTGCAAATAGTCGTTGTAAGATATCAGGAAAGCATTATTTAAATATACAGGAAGTGGGTTAAATACAGAAGAAGGCAATTAAATCCAAAATGCTTCAATAGTCCTTTGACTGAACTCATTACATTCTGTCAGGTTCATTCAATTCCCCAATGATGTAATCAGCACTTATTGTTCAAATTAGAATACTCACTCAATCAACAATAATCGAAAGAAAGGAATTAATTAAACTTCTCCATAACCGAACCTTAATAGAGTACAAATACTGCTACTTCCTCTTGAAACTGGAGCACTCTCAAGATCAGGATGCATAGATAGAACTATCATTAAATTACTGTACCGTAGCTCTCATTTGGATCGTCTACTGTATCTATATTTGAAACCACCATAACAAAGATTTCATTAAAAGCATCTGGTGATCTTCATTTCAGTTTTCACAGATACCCAGTCTAATCAACAAGATCTTTGCCATATGTTCAGCTTTAATTTATCGTAATTAAGTTTTATCATGACCAGTATCACTGCAATATTGGCTTAATTCTGTTGTTAGACAAGTTTGTATTTAGAAGTGACAAATACTCAGACTGACCTTCTGCAGATTTCCTTTTCTTTGTTGCTTTAATGTCAAATTTCTTGCTGTAAATGTAATGGTGCAACATCAGGCATCTATCGAATAAAGGAAGCTGGTGGCACCCAAAATTAGTGGGAAATGACCTACAATCTTGTAGCTGTCATACTTGTGTCTGTAGCCATGCTTCCCCAGATCAAATGCTGCCTAGATGAGCAGTCCTGAATCAGACAGTCGACATATTGCTACCTGTTACTTTGTCAGCTACAGAGGTCACCAATTGTCATGTTTGAACTAAGCTGAACACCAAGTAAATGGAATAAGTCTCCATTTTTTTTTGTTGCTCAGGGCACTATTTTTGAGCTATTACATTAGCTTGAGCTTGGCTTCTAACCATTCTTGTAATCTAAATCCCTAGTTCCTGGTGCATACCAAATTTGAATAAACAAAAGCAAGATTAAAGAATAGTAACAAAGAACACCTCCCCTGCAGGCTAGGAATGTAACTCACTGCTACAAC
This sequence comes from Stegostoma tigrinum, assembly GCF_030684315.1. Taxonomy (NCBI): domain Eukaryota; kingdom Metazoa; phylum Chordata; class Chondrichthyes; order Orectolobiformes; family Stegostomatidae; genus Stegostoma; species Stegostoma tigrinum. The sequence continues at coordinate 39,512,439 of NC_081360.1, read as the reverse complement.
ACAATCTCTCTTGTCACAAGTGAATGGTAAAAACTCTTCCTGGACCAGGATAGAGCTTTTGGACCATAATTCTTTTGCTTACATATCATAAATGGACAAAGAATAAACAGTATAACACATTGAAATATTTTTCAACGCTCCAAAACCTTAACTAAAGTAGTAAGAATACAAGATAACAAAATGTGAGGTTGGATGAACACAGCAGGCCCAGCAGCATCTCAGGAGCACAAAAGCTGACGTTTCGGGCCTAGACCCTTCATCAGAGAGGGGGATGGGGTGAGGGTTCTGGAATAAATAGGGAGAGAGGAGGAGGCGGACCGAAGATGGAGAGTAAAGAAGATAGGTGGAGAGGAGAGTATAGGTGGGGAGGTAGGGAGGGGATAGGTCAGTCCAGGGAAGATGGACAGGTCAAGGAGGTGAGATGAGGTTAGTAGGTAGGAGATGGAGGTGCGGCTTGGGGTGGGAGGAAGGGATGGGTGAGAGGAAGAACAGGTTAGGGAGGCAGAGACAGGTTGGACTGGTTTTGGGATGCAGTGGGTGGAGGGGAAGAGCTGGGCTGGTTGTGTGGTGCAGTGGGGGGAGTGGATGAACTGGGCTGGTTTTGGGATGCGTTGGGGGAAGGGGAGATTTTGAAGCTGGTGAAGTCCACATTGATACCATTGGGCTGCAGGGTTCCCAAGCGGAATATGAGTTGCTGTTCCTGCAACCTTCGGGTGGCATCATTGTGGCACTGCAGGAGGCCCATGATGGACATGTCATCTAAAGAATGGGGGGGGGAGTGGAAATGGTTTGCGACTGGGAGGTGCAGTTGTTTATTGCGAACTGAGCGGAGGTGTTCTGCAAAGCGTTCCCCAAGCCTCCACTTGGTTTCCCCAATGTAGAGGAAGCCACACCGGGTAAAATGGATGCAGTATACCACATTGGCAGATGTGCAGGTGAACCTCTGCATAATGTGGAAAGTCATCTTGGGGCCTGGGATAGGGGTGAGGGAGGAGGTGTGGGGGCAAGTGTAGCATTTCCTGCGGTTGCAGGAGAAGGTGCCGGGTGTGGTGGGGTTGGAGGGCAGTGTGGAGCGAACAAGGGAGTCACGGAGAGAGTGGTCTCTCCGGAAAGCAGACAGGGGTGGGGATGGAAAAATGTCTTGGGTGGTGCGGTCAAAAAAAATTGGAGACTTATTCCATTTACTTGGTGTTCAGCTTAGTTCAAACATGACAATTGGTGACCTCTGTAGCTGACAAAGTAACAGGTAGCAATATGTCGACTGTCTGATTCAGGACTGCTCATCTAGGCAGCATTTGATCTGGGGAAGCATGGCTACAGACACAAGTATGACAGCTACAAGATTGTAGGCCATTTCCCACTAATTTTGGGTGCCACCAGCTTCCTTTATTCGATAGATGCCTGATGTTGCACCATTACATTTACAGCAAGAAATTTGACATTAAAGCAACAAAGAAAAGGAAATCTGCAGAAGGTCAGTCTGAGTACTTGTCACTTCTAAATACAAACTTGTCTAACAACAGAATTAAGCCAATATTGCAGTGATACTGGTCATGATAAAACTCAATTACGATAAATTAAAGCTGAACATATGGCAAAGATCTTGTTGATTAGACTGGGTATCTGTGAAAACTGAAATGAAGATCACCAGATGCTTTTAATGAAATCTTTGTTATGGTGGTTTCAAATATAGATACAGTAGACGATCCAAATGAGAGCTACGGTACAGTAATTTAATGATAGTTCTATCTATCCGACCCCACCACCCAAGACATTTTTCCATCCCCACCGCTGTCTGCTTTCCGGAGAGACCACTCACTCAGTGACTCCCTTGTTCGCTCCACACTGCCCTCCAACCCCACCACACCCGGCACCTTCCCCTGCAACCGCAGGAAATGTTACACTTGCCCCCACACCTCCCCCCTCACCCCTATCCCAGGCCCCAAGATGACTTTCCATATTAAGCAGAGGCTCACCTGCACATCTGTCAATGTGGTATACTGCATCCATTGTACCCGGTGTGGCTTCCTCTACATTGGGGAAACCAAGCGAAAGCTTGGGGACCGCTTTGCAGAACACCTCCACTCGGTTCGCAATAAACAACTGCACCTCCCAGTGGCAAACCATTTCCACTCCCCCTCCCATTCTTTAGAATGACATGTCCATCATGGGCCTCCTGCAGTGCCACAATGATGCCACCTGAAGGTTGCAGCAACAGCAACTCATATTCCGCTTGGGAACCCTGCAGCCCAATGGTATCAATGTGGACTTCACCAGCTTCAAAATCTCCCCTGCACCCACCGCATCCCAAAACCAGCCCAGTTCATCCCCTCCCCCCACTGCACCACACAACCAGCCCAGCTCTTCCCCCCCACCCGCTGCATCCCAAAACCAGTCCAACATGTCTCTGCCTCCCTAACCTGTTCTTCCTCTCACCCATCCCTTCCTCCCACCCCAAGCCGCACCTCCATCTCCTACCTACTAACCTCATCCCACCTCCTTGACCTGTCCGTCTTCCCTGGACTGACCTATCCCCTCCCTACCTCCCCACCTATACTCTCCTCTCCACCTATCTTCTTTTCTCTCCATCTTCGGTCCGTCTCCCCCTCTCTCCCTATTTATTCCAGAACCCTCACCCCATCCCCCTCTCTGATGAAGGGTCTAGGCCCGAAACGTCAGCTTTTGTGCTCCTGAGATGCTGCTGGGCCTGCTGTGTTCATCCAGCCTCACATTTCGTTATCTTGGATTCTCCAGCATCTGCAGTTGCCATTATCATTCGTAAGAATACAATTTTGTTTTTGCAGCTAAACAAAGGACAACATCATTTTACTCATTTGACTTACTTTTTGAAAGATAGACATTTCCTTAATTATCAGGAACAGGATCTACCCACTGACTGTGGATTGTCAATACAGTTCTACAAAGAGAAATTCATTTCTACCTGAGTTTCCATGACAAAACGTTCCAGCCAGTCAATGGCCCTGTCTTCATCTCAAAGTGCAACAGAAACAGATATCAATTAGAATACTAACTGGGGTCCATCCTCTGTCTGTGGTGCTCAATTCCAATTAGTCAATCCCCTGGGATGGACTGTGATTTGCTTCCACTCCATGGTTCTGAGATGGCTGTAAATCCACCATGCGACTTGTAGACTCTGCCACAGACGGAAGCTGGTGTTTTGTTTGCAGGGTTAGCTAGGCGAGATGTTTTGAGATATACCTCTCTCCAATGGCTTGACTTCATTGACAATGAACGCTCTCCATGTGTTAAGTGCTCACTCTCATGAGTCGACGGGAATGTTTGACTTCTTCAGGAATGCTTTGAGTGTATTCCTTATGCATTTCACTGTCCTCCTGGGAGCTTCTTCTCCAAACAAGTTCTGAGTTGAGCAGCTGCTTCAGAAGTATAAGAGTTAAATAGGGAGTCCTCTGTTCACAATAAAATTAGACGAGCAGAATTCTCCAGATGAACCTTTACACCATAAAGGCAGAGAACAGTAGGAGATTTCCAGTAATGCCATGGGAATATAAGGGATTAGCTGATTGGGAAACAGAAGAGTAAGATAAACAGAAATTAAACAGACAATGAGTGGAGTCAATATACCACATAGATCCAAATTAGGCAAAAATTAAGTGGCACCCTGTTTGGATGAATGGAGGCACGTATCGAAGAAAAGAGATATCAGTTTATTAAACGATTATGCACTGAGATGTCAGGTAATGGAATGCGCAGACGTGATTAAAGTTGTGTAAAAGTAATTTATTTTATTCAGCAAAGTTCTGTTCAAGCTAGTCTAGAATAAACTCTCCCTGCACACACATAAACATACAAATTGTAAACATGTACTCAAGACTCCTGTGCTCGAATATTAGAAGTATGTTGGGAAGTATAGGTGTCAGGCAAATGAATGGTATGTCTTGCTCAATAGAGCTAATTGTACGAATAGCACTTTCGTGCTGGTATATTCACTTGGGAATGGACAATGCTGTGGGACTTCATTTCTTGCCACTATATTATGAAGATCATATGAAGACATTGCTAATGGTACATCCCCACTGGACTGATGTGCTTCAGCAGGCTGTACTTTGTCCACATTTCCAAAGCACATGAGTGAATGGGATCACTACTGCCCAGTAAGTGATCACCTTTATCTTGGATTTGAGATCTTGGTCCCCAAATATTCTCTTTCTGAGTCGAATGATTGGGAGGACATTGGAGACAATGGCTTCTTTTATCACATATGTCTTCTTCATCATGAGGTGGCTTACAAGATACTAAAAAAAAATGGTGGTGATGGGTTTTGGATATTAGGCTGTTCACTGCCTGAAAGCTGAAAATTCAGGATTTGGCCAAAGAACGATGGAGAGAACTGAAAAAGCAGTCCACCCACTAAGGTTTTTCCGAAGAAGGGTCACTGGACCCGAAAGATTGATTCTACGTTCTCTCCACTGATGCTACCAGACCTGCTGAGTTTCTCCTTCAATTTTTGTTTTTGTTTCTAATCTCCAGCATCTGCAGTTTTTTTGGTTTTTTTTAGGTAATCCAGTAAGCTTCATTGTCTGCTGACCCATCACCATTTGTGTTAATGATTAATAATGTGCACAAGCTTTTATCCCTCTTAACAACAAGTTCAGTCTCTTCTACAGGCACTAACAGCACCAAGCTAACTTTTGCAAAGAGACCTTCAGTCCCACTTCCACGTATGAGGAGGAATTCACTTGAAGAACATACAGCGTGTCTGCTGTGTAAATTACTGGTAGATGCTGCATGTATGACATTATCATAGAATAGTGCCATTGAGTGACATGTCCATCTTCTTGCACTGCTATATGCTCCATCATAAGCCGCCTGCCTCTTCCTCTGCGCTAAAATGCAAAGCAAGCCACACAAAGGCTGGTAACCTGTGAGTCAGTGAGTGTGCTCAGAAAGTGGCAGCCTCCAAGCAGTCAGTGAAGTGAATGACTGCTCAAAAAGCAAGCTAAAAGCCTGAGGTGCATCCTGTGTGACTGTATGAGATGCATGTGTATCCCAGCATGCAAAGTGATCTGAAAGACGCATGTGATTCACATGACCCTATGCTCCAAAGTGATGTCTTGAGTGGCTGAAGTGGTGTATGGCTTGTTCTGAGAGCAGCTATGATGATGAGGTGAGTTTGATGGTTTGTTGATGCCAACTTGCATAGATGAAATGTAAAGCGGAATGGTGGCCACTGAGCTGCACCCACTAGGTACTTGCTCTGATTTGCATGTCTGGAATTTGTACCCAGTCTCTCTGTGATGGAGGGGAGAATTGGAAATGGTGTATAACTAGGGAAAATAAGGAACTTAATGATAGGCAAATACATAGAAATAAGGTTGTTGGCACTCAATGGCAAGAATCAGCAGTTACGGTTTGAGGGGAAAGTTTTATTGTGATTGTTTTAAGTCTCCTATCTTTCCAAATGTGCCAAACAAACTAGACATCAAGAATTCCTGACAAGGAAGTCAGGGTGGGTACTGGCGATTTCAACTGGTTGTCACCAGCCTCAATGTTGCTCAGAACCAAACAGCATCTCGGGGCATGATCCTCACCCACATGCATGTGCACCTGAAATCTGTCAACCTCTCAAGATCATCATGAAATCTCTCTGATCCACTTGCAAGATAGTTAGGACACACAGCATTGGATTGCGGGGCATATTAGCAAATAGTCAAAAGGCTACTGCAAAGACACTGGGACCAGACTGCATTCCAGGACTTTTCACTCATGTTCTTAGTGGTCATTCACTTAGAACCTGCCTGTATCTTCACAGCATCCATGCCATATCTGGTAGTCCTTCAGTCAGATCCAAAGGCTCTCAGTACTGGCATATTGATGGGATATTTTGCTCAGAGTCACTGACAAGCTGCGTGTTGGGTTTGTCAGTTGGGATTGATCTGGAAGAAGGGGGCACCTTGATGTACAGTTGACAGAGGCATCAGTTTAATCATAGAATCATAGAATTTCTAAAGCATGGAAACAGGCCCTTTGGCCCAACAAGTCCACGCCGACTCTTGCAGCATCCCACCCAGACCCATCCCCCATAACCCACACATCCCTGAACTTTATGGGCAATTTAGCATGGCCAATCCACCTAGCCTGCACATCTTTGGACTGTGGGAAGAAACTGGAGCACTCAGAGGAAACCCACACAGACACAGGGAGAACGTGCAAACTGCACACAGATAGTCGCCTGAGGCTGGAATTGAAGCCGGGTCCCTGGTGCTGTGAAGCTGCAGTGCAAACCACTGAGCCACTGTGCCACCAAATCCTGCAGTACTTGTCAGGTACCAGCACATTACATGTTTATTCAATTAAATGCCATTGTCAGAATGTGGGTGGGGGCTAGTCCTCAGTCCAGTCAATGAGTGGGGGTTGTGAGGCTGCAGTTGATTGCAGAGTCACAATAACACTAGTTATCAGCTGTCTGCACATGGTCTTGAATCTTGTCCAGGATCATCATTCGCTCGGGCCATGAATGATCAACAACATGCCTGACTGGAATCTGGAATATGGGCTACTGTCAGTGCTAAGCGTTCATCACAAGGAGTCTGGGAATCATGCTTCACCAGTCAAAGAGCTACTAAAACAGTGGTAAGGGTTCTGGTCAGCCTTGTCTGGGAGCTGTACATCAACAGTGGTTGGAGGTGCTGGGTAAACAATTCCTGGGGGTTTGTGTGTTACTTGGTGTGGAGGGTGCTAGGAAGGCCTGTCAAGGCAGTGAGAGGATCAGTGTCAAAAGGGAGAGAAGAGTCAAGACTTGGGGGCATGTGGGGTTTTGCAGGAGGACAGTGGAGACAAGTGTAGAAGTGGAGATAAGGACAGTGACAGGAGGAATCTCAAGGCATATAGTGTTTGCCAAAATAACATTTTTGAGCTTTGGTAGATTATGGGAGAGGTGGCTATTGACATTGAACACTACCATGGCCTCCACAGTGGGAGAACAGAGAACTAGGGTGAACATCATTAAGGTGCAATGTCAGGGCTCAGGGCAGGGGGGAGGCCTGTTGGAGGCAAAGCTCAGTGTGGTAGGCCTACACATGGAGGGCATTGGTAGAAATGCAAGGTAAAGCTGACTTTGGTTTTTGGAGTTAAGATAACAAAGTGTGAAGCTGGATGAACACAGCAGGCCAAGTAGCATCTCAGGAGCACAGAAGCTGACGTTTCAGGCCTAGACCCTTCATCAGGTTTTTGGAGTACCTGGATTAAGCTGGAGCACAGTGCTGAAAGCATCCACTACAAGGCATTTGATATGGTGCCTCACAGGAGGCTGCTGAGCAAGGTGAGGGCCCATGGTGTTCGAGGTGAGCTACTGGCTTGGATTGAGGATTGGCTGTCTGACAGAAGGCAGAGAGTTGGGATAAAAGGCTCTTTTTCAGAATGGCAACTGGTGACGAGTGGTGTCCCGCAGAGTTCAGTGTTAGGGCCGCAGCTGTTCACCTTACATATTAATGATCTGGATGAAGGGACTGGGGACATTCTGGCGAAGTTTGCCGATGACACAAAGATGGGTGGACAGGCAGGTAGTACTGAGGAGGTGGGGAGCCTGCAAAAAGATTTAGACAGTTTAGGAGAGTGGTCCAGGAAATGGCTGATGAAATTCAATGTGAGTAAATGTGAGGTTTTGCACTTTGGAAAAAGAAATTCAGGTATGGACTATTTTCTAAATGGTGAGAAAATTCGCAAGGCAGAAGTACAAAGGGACCTGGGAGTGTTGATCCAGGATTCTCTAAAGGTTAACTTGCAGGTAGAGTCCGTAATTAAGAAAGCAAATGTAATGTTGTCGTTTATCTAAAGAGGGTTGGAATATAAAAGCAGCGATGTGCTTCTGAGGCTTTATAAAGCTCTAGTTAGGCCCCATTTAGAATACTGTGTCCATTTTCGGGCCACACGCCTCAGGAAGGACATACTAGCCCTGGAACGTGTCCAGCAGAGATTCACATGGATGATCCCTGGAATGGTAGGTTAAACATATGATGAATGGCTAAGGATCCTGGGATTGTATTCATTAGAGTTTAGAAGGTTGAGAAGAGATCTAATAGAAACTTACAAGATAATATATGGTTTAGAAGGGGTGGACTCTAGGAAGTTGTTTCCGTTAGGCGGGGAGACTAGGACCAGTGGGCACAACCTTAAAATTAGACGGGGTAAATTTAAAACTGAAATGAGACAACATTTCTTCAGCCAGAGAGTGGTGGGCTTGTGGAATTCATTGCCACAGAATGCAGTGGAGGCCGGGATGTTGGATGCCTTCAAGGCAGAGATCGACAAATTCTTGATCTCACAAGGAATCAAGGTCTATGGGGAGAGTGCAGGGAAGTGGAGTTGAAATGCCCATCAGCCATGATTTAAATGGCAGAGTGGACTTGATAGGCTGAATGGCCTTACTTCCACTCCTATGTCTTATGGTCTTATGGTCTTAAGCTGCTTTTCCTGCCAACACTGCCATTCTGTAGATGCAAAATGCAATTGCAAAATATCTGAAATATTTCCCAGGGTGGATGATAAAATGTGAGGCTGGATGAACACAGCAGGCCAAGCAGCATCTCAGGAGCACAAAAGCTGATGTTTCGGGCCGTTTTTGTGCTCCTGAGATGCTGCTTGGCCTGCTGTGTTCATCCAGCCTCACATTTTATTATCTTGGAATTCTCCAGCATCTGCAGTTCCCATTATCTCTCATCCCAGGGTGGATGAGTCTGTCTCACTTTGATGAGTCAAAGTGCGGGATCTGTATCGCCTGGTCACTGGATATTCAGAGGGCAAATTCATGAAGCAGGCATTCACAAACTTCAGTCACCTTTAATTTACGGTCAGTTCTTTGTCCATTTCAAATACATATGGAGTGAATGTGCTTCAAATGCTGGTCAAAGACAATTTACACCGTACCATTAGTGCCTGCAGATCTAACAGTGTGACTGCAATTTATCCAAGCTATTGGAAGTAACTAAAAGGAGGTGAATGCTGGCCAAAAGTGTCTCATAACTTGTCAAACTTCCAAGGGTGTTGTGGGAGAAGGGAAATATTGCTACATCATATATCACCTAAATATGATGATGGATTCTGCTGAGTTCAATGAGACAGGGAGGGGATTAAAGAGCGTCAGGCTCTCTTTTATTGATGTAGTGTGTTGGTCACTCAGCCAGTAAGGTACCTTCACCAAATTGATGCACATGCTTTGGCCAGAGCCATAGTGGAGCATATAGTAGGACCACAGAAGGTGCATTCACACAGCTTGGAGAATTCAGGGGTGTATCCAGGACAGGGCACAGCGGAGGGTTCCTTTAGTGTAGTCTGAACAGAGTGCACTAAATGCTGAGTAAGTGGGGGAGCAGTTGTCCAAGGACGAGGAAGACGACATTGGGAAGGAGGAAGTTTTCCTTGTGCATGACAGAACCCAGCTTCCTCGGGTACAAAGAAGGACCCAGATTAACACTCAGGTCCAGTAGATGAGAGTTGGTGCTGCAAACCACACTGAGCTGTAGAATATTCCTTGGTTATGCTGCCAGCATTTGGCCTGCAGTGTGAGGCTGAAGTGCAGCCTCTGTTTATTTTGTTTGCATTCACTTTTGCTGGTTGTAAATAAAAGCTCATTGTTTGGAATTGTCAGATTGCTTACCTGTATGTGATATTTCCAGGGTGAAGATCTCTAGTGGGCATTGGAGACAGGGTAGCAGTGACCTAGAGAGAGCATTTAGATAGAATATAACCAAGGACTAAGGGCAAAATGTGTGGCCGATGGTTAAATAAGCCATACCACGCTTTGTTATCTCGGATTCTCCAGCATCTGCAGTTCCCATTATCTCTGATCATAAATAGGTCACATTAGTTCTACTCAAGTCATTAGAAGAGAGCAAGAGAATGGAATTGTACATGCACTAGTTAGCTAGCAGTGCACCATGTGCACCATTCTCACAATGCGAGGCTCGCCGATGCCAGTCTGGGTGCAAGATGGCCTTTTAAAGATGACGCTGGAACAAAGGATGCTGTTCTTTCAGCAGATGTGAGGTAACCTGTCTGATAATGACACATGATGAGAGTGAGCCAGTACCACACAGGAGGGATACCATAGCGTTAGGGTAGATTGTTAACGGGGCAATTTTGGTCAGATTTGGTGAGAAGTTTGCCTGGCCCCGCTGCAAAAATAGCCCCTCAATACAACTGATACTTCTCCAAAAGAAAAGGTAAGATTCAGTCTGTTGGGGAGAGGATTGGTGCAATGATGTGGCCTTGGTTGGCTCCGGTTTTCACTGACACCCGACTCGTAAACACCTTCTTTGATCCTGGAACAATGCATTAAATGGAGATGTTTCTCGGTTCAGCTGTATTACGCAGGTTATCGGTTTATTAGGAATGTTTTAGTGGAGAAAGATACTTTCTATAGCTTGACTGCATTTGCCTCAAGATGAATGAATTGAACAAAACAGCACCTTAACAGTAAGGTATCTCAAAGCATTTCTAAGGAACAATCTCAGCAATCTTTAACAATAGCTTAAGATTGGAAGTTTACTACTTTATGCAATTTTGAACAATATAGAGTTCAGATAAAAATTGAACATAGATGAAAGCTAAAGTCTTAATGCACTCATTTAACACTTGTTAGCATTTGAATTTCCGTTTGTTGTGCACTGACAATGGAGTCATCATGTAGCTTTATGGCACAAAGTTCACATAAGCAGCCTGTAGAGGCTTTATTTCCATATCAAGTTACCAGCCTGTGACTATGTAGCTAATGTGAGGCCTAGTGACCTGATTAGAACAAATGTGACCGATTTCTGGTTATCGATGGTGTAAAGGGCTTTGGTGATAATGTGACATTGAAGTACTTGATTGGCCACGATCATATTAAGATGAACAGTCTACTCCTGTTTCTACATTCCTACATTAGGCTGGATGAGTGAATCATACTGCTGCCTAGAAACTAAGTTGAAACTTAAAAAATACACTTCCCATGGCTGCAAATTCAAGAAGTGATAACCTTTTCAGGAAAGGTGTTAGCCCAAGGAAAAACGCATGCTAAATTACCTTGAACTATGGACTACTTTGAAATCTAAAATTCTCTTGCCCTGCTTTTCTCCTTCACTGTGAAAAGTGATATGGAGATGTGTTTCATGACGTAGCGAGCCCCAGTCACATACATGATGGAGCAAACTGCAAGACATCATAGGTGTCACTTCTGCAGTCTGGAACATTTTCTACAGCACAAATTTAACAGCCACAGTAATGATACAGCCACAAGCAATGCTGCCTATATGGCCCACTTTGGGTATCCAAATGAGGATGTCACAAAGAGACGAAGCAGAGGCTGGAAGAACACAGCAAGCCAGGCAGCATCTGGAAGAAAGGAGCAGTCATTGTTTCAGGTATTACTCTTCTTCAGGACTCAGGTTGTCACAGCTGACTTCGCTCCTTGGTGAAGTCCAGACATGTATGACATTGCTCTTTGATGAAGCTTAAGAGATATAAGTGATGCTCACCGAAGACCCACCATCAACATTATTGCTTCACAGTGCCCTCCTCTTCTACCTATCAGCTATCTCTTCTTCACTGCTCCTGTTCTTTAATCTCCAAAAGCAAATCCACCAAAGCACATATAACTGGATAAAAATATTTCCATAGCAAGTGAACGCAGGCCAAAAGCAGCACAGTCTTGAACATGGAACACAGTTCTTTGTGGAAGAACACAGAAAACAGTACAAGCAATGCTGTGTTTAACCAATAGCTTAAGAAAACAAAACAGCAATTTTGTCAGGCTCATGGAAATGAACCTTGTAAAAAGAACAACCTGGGATCCACTCTGACTGTTAACACCACAGTTCATTGAGCACATTTATCACATATTGAGTCAGACACTGCAAGAGGCAAGCTTTTCAGGAGGATGACAAGCACGGAACTCTTATGTCACATGCATTCGAAAGATTTTGACGTGCGCCCTGGATATTTTGGAGTGTAAGGTCTAATAAGGATGCCACATTTCCAGTATGGGCAAGGGCTAGTGCAACAAAAATCTATTTTGTCCCTCAGGAGGCAGTTTTAAACCTGAAAATTGCATGGTGCTTTCAAATTTCCCAATGTTAAAATTATTCTGAAGTTATATTAGCCTCTTCATTTTTCCATAAAAGATTTTCAAGAAGTACCACATCTTAATTATATACGTTTAAAAAAAATCACTATTGATACTTACTTAGCAACAAGATTGAATTTGATAGTGAAATTGTGATTGGGTATATATTGAAGATCAAGAAACATAATTGTTTGTATTTCATTCATCTCATTGTAAGTGACTTTAGTAATTTTATATGATGGAAATGAAGAATTAGACGTTCAAAATTGAAAGGATACACAAGGTAATTTAAGTCACGGCTTTTAACAAGTGCCTTGCCCATATCAGGGTGTATGTGAAGGAATGCAGTCAAGTACTTGGTGAGCTTAGGGTAGTGAGGTAGAATTGAATTTGAATCACTCACCTAAATAAAGTAGGTAATCAAGCAAAATGGTGCACCTAAGCTCTGGGAATTTTGGGTTTTAACACCACTGGTTTGGTGGCAATTAAGCTGGTCTCAGGCAGATGACATCTGAATTAATGGCAATCATGTCCCATCGTGTAGCTGTGATTGTCAGGCATCATATGTTGACTATGCTTTAAACAGTCTCTTTTCATTCAAGGAAAATTTAAGAACATTCTGGGTCAGGGCATAGTGTTAGGTTGTACTGAAGTCAACCTGGTAACAGGACCTTTTAGTCCGGTTGCTATGGGGACAGGGACCCAATTTAAAGCACTTTAAAAGATCACATGTGAGCCTTAGTATCTTTTCACAAAGGAAGAGTCAAATGATTTTATTACTAAAGAGACTTAGAGATGCTGAGAATCAGTCAATCCAAAGGTTTTAGGGGAAGAGGGGCCACCAGAATTGTTAAACCTTGCAATTCTCCCCTCCAAAAAAATAGTGGAATGTGAATTATAGATATTTGTTCAACAGGTTATATGGAGCCAGCAAAAAAGTGAAGTTAAGGTGCAGCAAATCAGCCCTGATCTTGTCAAATGCCAAAACAGATTTGAAAAGCCATATGGTCTATTCCTGCTCCTATTTCTTATGATCTTCTGATATCAAACAGATCCACTTTGTCAAGCAGGGGAAAAGGGTTGTTTTTAGCTTAAACACCAGATGCACAACGTAAGATAACTGAATCTGTTTTTGAAGATCCAAATATTATGAAAAGACCACAGAATCACCCAAACAGAACCTTACAAGAGGAATTCCTTTTGATTTCAGTCAAAGCATTAAATGGTGGGAATTTTTGTGTAAAAGGACAGTGGAGGACTCACCTTAGTGAAATAGCAAGAACGGATACTGGTGAAGCCACATGCAGTTAAACTTCAAACTCGGGAAAATGTGTGGAATATTATTGGGATCCGAGTGATGTGGACTACAGGAGGAAATGTGACAAAATGTCTGGTGAGGTCAATCTTGATGTAGGAAATCTTGATGCATCTGTTCGCCAAGCTCTGGGCATTGAGGTGGGATTCTCTCAAGGCTGCAGAAAGTTACCTATTAAGGTTGATTATTACTTGTTAACAACATGTTAACTCATCTCATTAATGCACATTTTCTTCCCCTACTTCCAGCTACAGGCAAACAAGATGCTGACAATTCTCAATATGGATACCATATGTCTGGTAACTTCAGCTCGCTATTTGTTCCATAGGACCTCCTTGTTGAATGCCAGGAACCAAACTTTCAGGGCACTTTCTATGGGCACTAGCAACACATACCGCATGTCCACAGACAGTGGCATCTGACAGAGAGTCATTGAGCCATACGGATTGGAAACAGACCCTTGAGTCCAACGCATCAATGACGACCATATACCTTAAATTAATCTAGTCCCATTTGCCAGCATTTAGCCCATAACCCTCTAAATCTCTCCTATTCATGTACCCATCCAGATGCCTTTCAAATGTTGTATTTGTACCAGACCCCACCATCTGACAGTTCATCTCATATATGCGCCTTAGCTCTAAGAATCCCCATAGCATAGTTCAGATTTACTTACAGTATGCTTATGTACTTCAATGCCATACCTCAGGACACAACAACGATTCACACTGTAATGCTGTAGCAAAGTCATTGTGAACTCAGGGAGAGGCACTCAGCTCATGGGCTGAGCTAGGTGGCATCTTTAGGCTGCTTACACGCTGTCATGGTGTCACTTCCTCTAAGCCTACCTTAATTCCCCACAGCATCCCTACTTTGCCTTGGCATTTCATACTTTTGAGTAATTCTCTGCCCTCAGCAAGAGATATCAAGCTCACAGTATTGCCGGATTACCTTGTTACTTGGCACATGCACCAAACCAGGAGCCAGGTCATGGTTGTCTGCACTCCTCATTTCAAAGGGGTCCTAGTGCAGTAAGTCAATGGCAGCCTCCAATACCAGTCCAGGGTCACAGACACAATCAATCAGCTTCCTGGGTCAGAGTCAGAATGTTCTCACCAAATGCCAGGCAGCGTACCACCTATTCTGGCTCTTTCTTCCCCATTTGTGGAATAAGAGAGAGGCAGGTCTTAAGGGCGATGAAAGTGAGTTGCAAAGCTGCTTTTTTTGGCGCAGGTGGCGAGGTATCTCAAGTGAATGAATAGGCAGTGCAGGAGGTGGGCAGGGTAAGTGGTGCCGAGAACTGGGGTTGTTGGTGACAGTGGCCGAGAGGTGTTTCAGGCAATAGTAGGCGAAAGAGCATGAGCTTCTTCGGAGGTTGGGTGTGGATAAGATGGGCCGAATGGTCTGCATCCACATTGTAGGGATTCTATGATTCTCTTCTGACAGGTAAAGCCACGTCAATAGCTGTATTTAATTAATTCATTCAGGGTGTGTGAACATTCAAAGAGTTAAACAGCCTCCTCCTGCATCTATATTCCATGGTTGCATTTTTCTATCCCTTTATCTTCTAACTGTCTGATTCAATACAAAAAAAAATTAAAAATACACAAGATTGTCCTGACTGTATATTAAGAAGACATATAAAGACAGTAGACAGTTTATCTTTAGGTAGGCCTCAGGTTTTATACGCAAGGCTAAATCTTTTTATTTATTTTTGATTTATCTTTTATTCCAAGAGTTCAAAATTTTAAATTTTTACCTAAAGTTGCAGTGAGAAATTCTGAATTAACTGTTCCATTTTGAAGTTGACAATTGTGATGTAGCTGCCTCTTTTATCAATCTGCGAAGAAATAGGTTTGCTTATCCACACTGTTTATCTAGCCTTAATTTTAGTAACATCTACCTTCTGTTACAAATGTATTGGCTTGTACTGTTAATCACTTTGACCTTCACCAACACTGATACTATCACACCCTACATTCCACACTCTTATTGACTTCAGTTTTGTATTAAAAGCAATGGAGGAAGGCATTTATTACTGTTGATATTCATTGAGTGCAACGTTCACGCTTTGAACAGAATGCTCAGAGAATGTGATAAACCTGCAATTTCAAATTTTTTTTTAACTAGTGAGGTGCGAAGCAACCAAATCAGCACCTCTGTATCTAAAACAGTGCTGGAAGACAAGTGCAAAGACAGATTTGCCTCAGTTCCTCTAGCAGGTTCAGCATACGTGAATCACTGCTGTCTGGTCGCAGACATAGCACAGAACAGATATTCTAATCACTAAGATTGTACAAACATTGGCAATGAGATTAGAACATATATCTTCGAAGGTGTTACTTGGGTTGTTAAGGCTCAATTTGTATTAATTGCAAAGTCAACAGTTACCCACATGAGTGTGACAAGGTCAGGCAACTACAAGCTTGATCTCAGACAGGATCAAAGGATGCCTCGGTAATTGGACAAAAAGATTCTTAAAGCTATAATTAATAGCATTGAAATTTTTAAAATTAGTTATCTTGTTTCATATGTGAGATTTATTAGTTTGCAACTGAAAACAGGAGAATTTTAGATAAAAACAAAGATTAGCTAGATTGCAGTTTCCTTTGGAGCAGAGGAGGCTGAGAGATCTAACTGATGTCTGTGAAATTATGAAGGATGTAAATAGAGTGGAGAGGCGGCTACACACTCCTTGGTGAAGGGTTCCTAACCGGGGGCACAGATTTAGGGCAAGAAGTAGGAGATTCAGAGGGAAGAGAATTTTTTCATCCTGCAAGTGCTGGTGATTTGGAACCCGTTGTTTGAAAGGGTGTTTGCGGCAGAAACCCTCATAACATTTAGAATGTATTTAGGATATCCATTTAACTTCTGTAACCTATAAGGTTAAGGACCAAGAGCTGGAAACTGGGATTATGCTGGGTGACTACTTGTTGCCTAGCACAGACACAAATGGCCGAATGGTCACCATCCATGTGGAAAATCTCTACCATTCTTGATTTCTGTAATTACGTGAGGCACGCCAATAATTTTTGCTGCATTTTAATCAGTTTTAGATTGTCCTCATCATTCTAATTTAAATGAAGGACCATATTTATCAGGAATAATTGAAATCCACATGTGTGCTCCTCTATGTTCTACGAATTATGACCTGTGAACTCTGTGAACTGAGTTCATCAAATAGCAATTACATTTGTCACGTTCATTTTAAATGCATTAATCCACTTAATTTTTAAACAGGATTCCATCCACTCCATGGGGCAATTAAAAAGACAGGTATGCTTATTCCCTGAATTGCTGAACTTGTTCAAAAATATGAGAACAGGTTTCAAGCAGCCAGAAGGTTTGAAATTTAAGTTTGTATGGAATGTAGGGTGTGCTTTTGTCTCAGTGTTACAAGTATAACAATTTAACAAGAATAACTGGTTCAGCTAAAGTCTTCAGGAAGAATCTTGGAGGAGCTAGCAAGAACTGCAGATGCTGGAGTCAGTGTTAATATAGTGTGGAGCTGGAGGAACACAGCAGGACAGGCAACATCAGGACCTAATGAAGGGTCCCAGCCCAAAGCATCAACTTTCCTGCTCCTCTGTTGCTGCCTGACCTGCTGTGCTCCTCCAGCTCCAGACTGTACAGAATCTTATAGGAGCATGAGTGATGTGGCCTAAAGCGACAGAATCGGGCAACAGGTGCAGTGAGGCCCATCATTCTCTGTGTTTTATGCTTTACACAGACAGCGTGGTGAGATTCTCACTAGGCAGAGGTGAGATGCTAATTGACAAAGATCAAAACTTATTAAGGCTACAGCTCACCTCATTGGTATTCGGCTTCCCACCTCGCCAAACAAGACTGTGTCAGAGTCACTCAACAAGTTTGCAGGACACACTAGTAACGGCCCATGGAGAAGGTTGAACATAGGAATACATAACCAGCTCACAGCATGGAAAAGCCTGTATCTCAGGCTTTCTTAGCACTCACTTACTCAGAGATTACCTGCATGCTCTCACCTTCCATAATCTGCCTGTCAGTGCAATGTGCTTCAGCCAAAAGCTTTCATTGTAGCTTTTTCATGGTTATTTAGCATAATCACTGACAGACTGCATGCCAGTAATGAATTGTATGGAGTGCTGTGTGGAGCTTTGGGGTTTTTTTCTGATAGGCGGAGAGAGAAATTTTGTGAAAAGCACTCAGAGATGACAATCAAGTATCTATATCATATGCAGACTGCCAACATGACAAACACAGTTCATTCAACCAAATTACCATGTCAGAAACTGAAGAAAGATAGTCCACAGTCCTATCAGAGAGGGAACTGCAGTCAGTCAGTTTGCTTGGGGGTCGGGAGTTCCAGAAGTGGCAGTGGAGGGATCAATGACAAAATGGATAGGGAAGTCAAGGCAGTTGTGTCGGTGTGGGGTGAGAATCAGAGCCATATGTAGTGGGTGGGGTTAAGGAAAAGGGGAAACTCCAGTTGAATGAGTGGAATTTGGAGCTGCATCAGAGGGTATGACAGGTTATGGGAGAGTGAGTTATTGATTATGACCACAATTGTGGCCTACCCAGAAGGAACATAAAGGAGGAAGACTGGCATTAACAAAGTGAAATGCTATGATTCAGGGACAGGGAGGACAATTTTGGATGGAAATCCACAGAGGATGATTGGTTGAAATAGGCTGTTGAGGTAGTGCAGTGTAATAGAAGACATGAGGGATCTGGGAAGTGGGTACTTGGTGAGCAGGTAGAACCCAATACTAACAGTGATCAGTACAATCTGTGCTGCTAGCGATCACTTTCCCTTCTCGAGATGCACAGTTCTACTGGAAAATGGCTGGAACAACACCCTGGCTGGGGAGACTAAGTATTTGTTTGTGGCCTTAAATGTGGGATGTACATTTGCTGGATGCCACAACATTGTAGCAATGAAAACACAGAGCTGCTGTTTGCAAAGAGCACCTATACTGGTTTTGAAAGGAGTTCATTGCTCATTTCATATGTATTCAGAGTGAGGGAGCTGAGGGGAAAGATACTGGTCAAAGGTGACTTGCTACATTGCAACCGGTGCTTACAATTTGAACCTGAGCATTTCAATGGTGTTGAAGTTATCAGCAATGATGGTACAAAAGCCACCGTTGGTTGAAGAGAAACCAGCATTTGTCTCAGCTCCTGGGGACCTGTGTGAGCCAGACAGGTTTGAGTCCTTACCTACCATAACAATCATCTGTACTGAGTGCCTTGTAAGGCTTCGTGTTTGATGTGGGTATAGGGCTTGGAGGGTGTAGGCAGCTCCTTTTGCTGACCGGGTAGACACTCAGCTGGCACTGTACATCCAGCAAGCAACTGTAGGTGCTGAGGCAGAATGGGGATATCCAATGCAGACATATTCCTCCATTGTCCACACCCAGCAGGTGGTGTGTCACTGTGTGGTAAATTGTGCACTGCCCTCCTCCAGTGGGTATGTCACCAATTAGTCTTCTGAGATCTGAGAAACTCTACTGTTTCATCTCTGGCTAATATGGGTTGCTTCCACAAAGAGTGATGGATGCCTTTGGTCAGTGGGCTGTTATGCCTGACTGTTTGTGAAAGCAAAAACAGATTGTAGAGAAGCAAGTCCTGGCTTCATTTTCT